>NC_142117.1:3150000-3340000 GCF_056152115.1 Neolamprologus brichardi
TGATCCTGAACTAGGCTGCAGTTCTAACTATACTATAGCTCTACTTAAAAACAACATTGTGTTCAGTGCATGTTTCCACTCACTGCGAATTTGAGGTCATTGGACGCCTCTGGCCCATCAAACTGGAAGTTCTTAAAGTCGGGGAAGTCGTCGGTGGAAGCACTGCTTCTGGGAGCAAACCTCCTGTACTGCTTGTGCTGGGTGCTGGGATCCACGTAGAGTGCATAGTCACTCATACGGTTGCACACGCCGTCCAGAAGCTCGCTGAGGTGAGTCTCCGAGCGAGCGAACGGGACCTGGCAAACCAAAGAGAGAGGAGGGAATCATCATGTTGAACTGGCATGTTCCAGCACGGCTTCTTCTTGGACCGTAGAGCCATTGTCTCATGTTTCCAGTACCAGATTGCAACGTTGAAACGTCTACGAACTCGTGCAGGATAGACCAAAACAGCTGCATCACGGCAAAAAGAAAAGGCTCTGGCCTGGTGTTAGCTGTGTTACACCACAGGCCTCAGCGTGGGTCAGTGGGGTGACCTCTTGTTTCCGCTGTGTTTCCTCCATCAACGCTGAAATACCTCACCCTCCAACTTTGACTTTTAACCTGCATGAATACCCTCCCCAACCCTCCATCCAAACTCAGCCATGCTCTTCCACCACCCATCCCTTTCAAGACAAATCAACAGGGCGGTGGTGTCTAGACGGGTCAAGACAGGTGCTGTGCTCTGCTCCCTCCATCCCCGGAAGGATATTGGGTGACAGGGGTGACGCCCAG
This sequence comes from Neolamprologus brichardi, assembly GCF_056152115.1. Classification (NCBI taxonomy): domain Eukaryota; kingdom Metazoa; phylum Chordata; class Actinopteri; order Cichliformes; family Cichlidae; genus Neolamprologus; species Neolamprologus brichardi. The sequence goes on from NC_142117.1 coordinate 3,150,772, forward strand.
GGGTGAAGATGCAAGGATAGGGCACTGAAAAGGGTGAAGTAGGGGAGGGGTGGGTTTCAGTGTTTGTTATACCTCGAACTAGCAAAAAGAGGGGTTGGGATCCAGAGAAGGGTGGGGTCGTAGGAGGAGGAGATGGGAGAAGCAGAAGGCCTCAACAGAAGCCAAGTGCAGGGTAAACGGCTCATCTCCTCGGCCCCCACCCTGCCGCTGCGCTGTCTTTTGGCCCATTCAGCCCCTCCATCCTCTGACGATCAAAGGAGGAAATCTTCCTTGTTTTCTTTGGTCAAAGAGCGGCAGGACGGAGGTTGGGGGTGGGGGACAGTTTGGGTGGTGTGAACACAGAGGAAGAAGGGAGCGTTTGAGCCTGAGCTGGATCTTATAATGATAGAAAAATTATACTCTCAGCCTTTGTTTCTGTTTCTCTAACCAGCCACACTGATCACACACACACACATCATACATTTTGAGATGTGATGATGTGACAAAGGACTGCTCTGCCATCTGTCTTTCATCAAATCTTTGCCTCTTCCTGCTCAGCAAACTGAAATTTTGGGTAGTAGAGCAAAACCAGCCGGTGATTCCTCTGACAATTAGAACCACCTGAGCTCCCCGACGCTGCATTAATCCTTGCAGAAGACCCTGAGCCTGACAACACTGCTAGGGTTGCTAACAGCAACACTGTTAGGGTTGCTAACAGTGCTGAGGAGGAAGGAAGAAAGTTGGCCGGTCGACAGAAGGTGTTACAGCACAGGGCTAAAGGTTGGAAGGGCCAGGCACTAGGGGATGTAGGTCATGTAGAGCAGTGGCGATGAGGCTCGCCTATCAATCAAAACTTGCTTGTGGTGACTTTGGCATCAGTGCTGTCATTTCTTTCACTCAATGACTGAATTTTTTGTTTATTGGATTAAAACTTGGTCAATTAATTGATGCTGGTCACACTTTTCCTAGGACCATGTTGACATATTTCAATACCTTGTTTTTATTTCCCACCAAGCTTTTAAAAAGCTAATTTGAGAATGTGCAGTAGAAGCTACAATTTTAATGAGTTTGAAGAACACATGAGACAAGGCTAATCAAAAGGTATTGGCTGAAGCATTTGCTTATTACGCCAACCCTTTTAACAAAAGATCTTTTTGCATGCAGCTCCTGTACACAGGGCTCGAAGCAAATAATAAAACAAAACAAACAAACAAACAAACAAGAAAAAAAAAACTTTCCACCTTAGATAAGTAACTACATCAAAGCAAAAGAATCAAGAGTTTTGTTGGGTTTTTTTGTTTTTTTTGGCTCTTTTCATTCTTGATTTATATATTTTTCTAATACTCTATTTTTAAACATATTTTTAAACAAGGAAAATGAACTACACCTTTTTAAATCACTGTCATAACTATTCCACAGGTTAACTCCTCTAACAGAAACACATCTCTGCTTTATATTTGTCCTTATCTTGTTTTTTTTAAAGAAATCTGTTCCCCTTAAGTCATATTGACTCTCTCTGACTTTAAACAGCTTCTGAGCACTGGGGCAAAGCAAGTTATTTTGTGCTTTATACATTATCTGTGCCATTTTATATTCAACTAAATCATAAAATTTCAGGGTATTCAGATTAATAAACAAAATGTTAGTTGGTTCTATATAGTTTGATTGGTTTATAATTCTTATAGCTCTTTTTTGTAACTTGAAAATAGGAAGAGTGTTCGTTTTATATGCATTAGCCCATATCTCCAGACAGTAAGTCATATATGGAAGCAACAGAGAACAATAGAGTGTGTATAATGATTTTTTGTTCAGGACATGCTTTGTTTTATAGAGAATAGCAATGGTTTTTGACATTTTCATCTGTTTTCACAAAATCATCTTTACCTGAAGCTTGCTAGGTTAGTTTTTAATTACACTCTAATATCCATGCCGATTTGACAGAGGCTTATAATAATAATATAAACAACAAGTAATATTTTATATTTGCATATTTCAGTTAGTCATTTCTCATCATTGTTTAAAGCCCCAGCTTCAGCAGTCAGATTAAGGTTTAGTTGGTAGGTTTGACTGCAGCCTGTATTTAGTGAGTCATTACTGGACGGCAGCTTAAGGCACATTCAGTAGAAACAATACTCCGATGTAGCATCGTCTGTTGAAGCTGTTGCACAAATGTAATACTTTGGAGTTTCACTTAAAAACAGCACATGTTTGACAATGCAACATTCACAGGTTTAATTAACTGATTCATTGCAGAAATAATTGATAATACATGTTCCTCTATTGTCATCGTGTCAGTCATATCTTTCTTTTTATATATATTATTAGATGAGAATGAAACTGAATATAAAACTAAATCCTCAATCTCATCCAAACAGCATAAAAAAAGAGAAGAAAAGGGCTGCTCTCCCCGGCCCTACAATAAAACCATGTCAATCCATGGGCTTGGGTCTAAGTCATTATCATGCCATGCTACAAAATGGTTTGGAATTAAAGCCCTTCCTTGCCAGTTGCAGCCGTGTGAAAGGGAGCTGTCAGTCACAGCGTTGTTTGAAGAATGGGGTGGGGGGTGGTGGTTGAGGTGGTAGTGGGGTGTGACTGGTTGGCCCAGAGAATAGGCTTCTCAGGGAAGCTATCCTCCATTCAATTCCCATTGGACAGGGAGCCATTATTGCACCACTGTGGACAGGGGCCTTTCAATGTCATTGTTCTGGCCAATGAAGACCCATAAATTAACAATAATAATAATGATAATAAACAATAAAATAACAATAATAATGTCACATTGGCAGCAAGTGGAAGGACAACCTAAAATGTATTTTTGACCATTTAAATCCCAAATTTTCTAGCAGCAGTCGTTGATAAAGGTCTAACGGTAATAATATTACTTCATTATGATGGAATAGTAAAGCTAATAGTAAACAGCTGGTCATTCTAAATGGAAATGCTATGCATCTTTATATGATCTAAATCATAAAGCAGGGCTTCTTGATGTCACAGGAAGATGGTGGAGAGCAGAGTCAGCACAAGGACTGAAACACTGTTTGGTGGCAAAGCTTCTTCACTCTTGTCAGAAGTCAGGTGAGAAGACTTTGTCAACAGCACGCTCCACAAGCTCCTTCTTTTTCTGTGGTGTAAAGGACCATATTATAGACCAAACCGGAGATACTAGAAGAGTAAGACACTGAAGAACATAAAAAAACTGGCAAAAGCAAAGAATATGATAGAAGCACCTTCAGTTAGTGAGTGTTTCAATCTGACTGGCAGATTGAGACTTAACCCTTTAAAACCGGTCGGAGCGGCACGCTCCGTTTTGCATAACTATTTTTAAATCCCGGTAGCTCTGCAACCACGTGAGCTAGCGCAATAATTTTTTTTGCATATGAAACCGGAGGAGTTGTACTTACATCTTTTGCCATCAGCTTGTCCTCGGTCACAGTTTCCTTCCACATATAGCTTTGCAAAAATGCATAAAAAGCGCTTGCAGCAACAAAAACATAATATTCCAGAAACATGCTTTGCCGATCCGATCAGCTGTTCATAACACTTCCTATGTCCATCAGCAAGAGCTTTCGCATGTCCGCCATGACCTGCCCGAAACCGGAAGTGACTTCATTTTGCGGAAATGTAGTTTTTTACCATCAGGGCCTCATGAGCCTATACTGGTGTTTTTAAAAGTTATCTTTGACTTTATGACTTTCTGTGTGGTTTCTGGGATGCTTAGGACTCATATTGCACTGCTGGAAATAGTTTATTTTGATGCATATGCTGCTTTTTTGCAAATTTGCATTATAATATTTATTTTCGTTTTTCCTGCAGTGTATAAAAATTGGTGTATTTCAAAAATAAAACTATGAAGACACTCAAAATAAATTTCCTGTGGTGGGAAACTATTTTGTGCAACTTTTTTGTATTTACAGTTTTGAGGGATAAGCCTCTTAAATTTCTCTAACTAGAAATATATGTTAAAAAAACAAAAACGATTTTCAATTTTTTTGTAGTTTATTGCACTTTTTTGCAATTTATGTAATTACTATGCACTTAATGCAGACATATTATTAAAATTTGGGCAATAATGGTTGTATTGATGTATAGAAACTTGAAATGCTCCCAGAAATGGCTCCACAGCATGTAAAAATATAATGTAAGCTCTGACGGACTTGGTTCTATGGTAGGTCTTAAAGGGTTAATATCATTTTTCTTGTGCCACAACTTTGCTTAGAGTTTAGCCCATGGAGAAAAGCTTCATCCCACGGTTCTGCTTACATCCACAAGAGGTCCTTCTTCCTCATCGTCCCTATCATGTGTTTGTGCACACGCCGGTGAAGCTTTGGTCACATTAGCATCTAGCTAGCTCTACTGAGGAGCAAGCATAACTAGAGTTATTGTTTTAACAGCTGACAGTTGAAAACTGCAGATTTAAAGCTTCCTTGTATCATTTTACTTCATGCCAGACTGTTTTTAACTGGACATTGAATGTGTCGCACGATATTTTGCTCAGGTTATCTGGGTACTTCATATTGTATTGAAAATAAGTGGTAAAAAAAATCTGTTGTCTTTGAAATATTTAAATCCAGAATAAAATAATATTCTATGTATTTTAACATTTTACAGGCTGTTGTGTTCATGGTCAGGTAAGTTAAGTCATTCCTTAGTTTGTTACAGTGGTAAATGTGAGTATTTCAAATGGTCCCTTCTCACTGTAATTGTGCTCTCATAGTGCTTTTAAATTTAGGCCGATAATGCTGTTTATTCTCATTAGCCAGATTTAACTTTAAAAAAAAAACTAGCCAGAGGTTAGAAACCTTGGTTAGAAAGTCTCGTGATGCTCCAGTTTCTGTGATTTATTTCTAAGTGATTCGTAGAAATCAGAAAGAAGTCCAGTGTATTTAACCTTTATCATATTTTATCTCTAGTGACTGCTGATTTTGATATGCCACGATGAAATACATCAAATGCTGGCCTAGTGATGGTCTCATAAAATCCACCAAAGCCATCATGAAGACTTGAACCAGGGAAAAGCTGTTTACATGTTGTGTTTTTGACCTTCTACACTGTCCAATAGGGCTGCTCGATTATGGCAAAAATGATAATCACGATTATTTTCACTGAAATTGAGATCTCGATTATTTGACGATATTTATTTAACAATAACAATGTGTTGAATAATGACTTTAAAGATTGTCAAAAATAATATAAAATAGTGTGCAAATACTGATAACAGTGCAAATGTTTGCAACATAAAACATAAATGAAAAATGTAAACATCTATGTTTAGTGAACTTTGCAGTGTTGCTCTGTGGTGCAGCTACGACACTGTAGCAAAGTTTACACACTGTGTCTACTTGATCCACGTCTGACTCATGAACCCATAATGTTTCCACACCACTCAAGTTTTTTTACCTCTTTTCAACCAACAGCAGTCACTCTCCTCTCCAAATAACTTCTGCTTAGCTTTCCGAGCTTCCCTCGGGTCCTCTTAATCAGCGGTCCCCAAACCCCGGGCCTCGGACCGGTACCGGTCCGTGAGTCGTTTGGTACCGGGCCGCGAGAGTTGAGGCTCAGGTGTGAAATGTATAGTTTTCAGGGTTTTTATCGGTTTTCAGCGTTATTTTGTTATCGTTTTTATCGTTTACTCGGTTTTCCTGGGTCTTTTCACGTGTGTTATGAATAAATCTTCTTTTTTTCGGTACCGGTACTAGTTTTATTTTGTTGTATTTATCCGCGACACCTTAAAGGCCGGTCCATGAAAATATTGTCGGGCATAAACCGGTCCGTGGCGCAAAAAAGGTTGGAGACCGCGGCTCTTAATTGTTGTGACACGTGTTCGAAACGCAGAGAGGTGCGCTCGATTTGCCACACGGAGCAGCGCGAGAGTAAAGCACGAGGGAGGGGCTAATAATCGGCTCAGTCATTTTTAATGATCGTTGAAAGCCCAGATCGTAATCGAGATTAAAATTCGATTAATTGAGCAGCCCTACTGTCCAAAGTTCAAACACACATCTACGAGCACCTCTAAACAGGGTCAGCACCTCAGAAGATGGACTAGACCGGCAACCAACTTTAGACTCACTAACTTTACTATTTCATTGTAGATGCTCTAAATTGCTATTGACCAAATTATTAATATGGGCTTGGTTGTTACTACAATACCAATTATTATTGTACAACGATTAATTTTACCTATAGTTGTAAAAGTAAGTCAGTAGAATTCAGTCATCCTTTTGGATGGGCCTGGGCCCCAAAGGCCGTTCACAATGCTAACGCTGCCTCTGGAGCTCACAGAAGAACATGTCCACAGACTGATGAATGCAGCCACCACAGTGTTCCCCACTGGCTTTAGGATTCACGTTAAGGCTTCCACATTCGCCATGTTGTCGCTGTTGGTGTGTTTTTAAGAGCCAAAAGACACCATATTTATATAATAAGCAGTAGCGCCATGTTAGAAGGTGTATTATGTGCTGCACAGGTGCAACAGCGGTTGGGGTGAGGGGAGGAAGACAAAAGAGACCTGAGACAAGTTGAATAATGAGATACTAGTCTCATACATCAATAACGGTGTGAAGAGGGAAACTTCAAACATGCTTTTTATGCTGTTTAGCAGGTCAAGTTAACGTGGATTTTATTGGGACTGACTGACTTTTGGAAGTCCCAAAACTTGGCACTCCATCAACGGGTTCATTTTGTTGCCCTGAGGGTTGTCGCTGTTTTTTTATTCCGTGTGCAGTAAGAGTCTCAGACACGAGACTGATATCAACCAAATCAAAAAGTAAGCAAAAACAGGAAATTTGTTTGGAAGTTCGACTATTCCTTTAAGAAACCTCCAAGGAAAAATAAAAGATCCTTGTTGGATTAAAAAAACGACTGTCACCTCACTGAGTCACATTTCCAGACCATGATATTATGTGTCATTGTGTCAGCATGCTATTGTGCATCCTCTCATTCTCAATGCATGACTTCCCACCGTTCACTATGAGATCAACCCGCTCCAACTAAGTTCAATGTCTTTGGAAGCCTTAAATGTGGCATTGTTGTGGCAGGCAGGTTTAACTTTTGTGGCACAGAGCAGCCCCATACTCTCAGGAAGTCCTACTGTGACAAGGCCAAAGAGCAGAGACTTAAAACCTGCAAATCCTCCTCGCTGATGGCATCTAAGCTGTGACATCCCTCCCTCTCTGATTCACACTAGGTCAAAAGCTGCTGAAAAGAAGGGAGCCGGGAGGGCATGGGATCAAGGTTTGGCTTCTTATGTGGCTCAATAACATCTGATTGACCAGATAATACAACAGGTAGAGGAAAGTGTCAGCTCAGAGTAGAGCAGGAGCTCACTGCTGGAGGAAGCTCATTCTCCCTGCTGGGTGACTGGAATGTTGTTTTTTAATCAGGATACATGTAAATGCTTAGAGGATAGTTTGGACTTTGTTTTGAGGAAAATTCTGCAGTAAAACTTGATGTCGTCACACAGAAGATCTAATGGCTACACTGAGCTAGTAATGTCAGTGTTGACAACAGTTGTCATAAGGCGAGATCTGTGATTCTGAATTTGCCTGCAGGTGTCGACGCCCACGTGCACACACTGATCGGTGCAGTTATCGTGATAGTGATAGTCACAACAAACGCTAAAGAAATCAATAGTATAGCTGTAAACCTCATGATTTTCTGGCCTCTGAGCAACAGGACGTGTCATAGTTCCAGGGGGGGTGACCTCATTACAGCAGGACAATAGCCTGGATCAATCTTCTGTGCTCACACAGTGTCATGCACACAGCCACAGTAACAACAAAGATCAATCGACTCCTCCATGAAAAGACCGCATCTGTTAATCACAGCATCTATGTAGAAATGGCTCCTTGTACCATGATGTTCAGTCAGTCTTTAACAAAAATCAAAGGCAAATAAGAGCCTCGGGTCGGATGGGATTACAGGAAGACTGCTGAAGAATGCAAAACAACTTGTTCATGTGTTTTATGACACATTTATCATGTCTTGTGTGCAGAAGTGAGTCCCTAAACTGTGGAAGTAGTCTATTGTGTTCCCTATGGCTACATACAGTATACCCAAACAGTTTAATACACTCAAACCAGCAGCTCTGGTTTCACTGGCTAAACAGGAAGGAGAAATGGACTAGGCGGGGTGATCGAGATGGAAAGGATGTGCAGCAGCTTAGAGTGCTTAACGTGGAGATGTGCAAGTGCAGAGAGTTTGGTGAGAGTGTGTTGAGAATTAACTGATCTCTCCGAGTTAACTTCAGCAACTACCAAACCATCAACGTGTCTTTAGGACCCATTCCTACAAAACTGTTCAGAGAAGTCCAACTATTTATTTATGCTTTAATTTCTATTTTAATCAACCCTCTCTATTAATGGGCTATGTACCACAGACCTTCTAGCTCGCAGTAATTAAACTGCTACTTGAAAAGCCATCAGTTAAACCAAGGGGTTGTAGTCTAGGGAGCTTGGAAAGAAAAGCGTCTGGACTTACTTAAGTTACTTCTTAACTTGCTTAAGTTACTTCTTAACTTAAGCAAGCTTAAGTTACTTCTTAACTTAAGCAAGTGCAGAGAGTTTGGTGAGAGTAACTTAAGTAACCTAGTTTAACTTAACTTAAGGTTAAGGTAGCTTAAGTAAGTTGGACTTAAGTAAGTTGGACTTACTTAAGTTAAGAAGTAACGTGAGTTAAGAAGTAACTTAAGCAAGTTACATAAGTAAGAAGTAACTTGCTTAAGTTACTTCTTAACTTAAGTAAGTTACTTAACTTAAGTCCAACTTACTTAGGTTGCTTCTTAACTCTTAACTTCTTAACTTAAGTAACTTAAAAATGTCCAGATGCTTTTCTTTTTTAAGTTACTTAAGTTAAGAAGTAACTTAAGTAACTTTAAAAAGTCCAGACGCTTTTCTTTCCAAGCTCCTTAGACTACGATGACCTGGATGACCGAGAACCTTCACAGACAAGGGGTCTTAGCTAATTATAGACCAATCACCAGCCTTCCTTTTATCCCAAGATTTCCCGAGATTTCTTGATGCTTACTCTGAACTGCATTGCCTTGGCCTCCAGTAACACTGTGAGGACCCTTAGAGTTTTTTAAACAAATGTGTAGGAAATTCAAAACATTTTGTCTTAGAGTGATGCTAAAAAACTAGTTTATGCATCCATTCGAAGGTGGACTACTGTAACTCAATGTTATCAGGCTGTCCTAAAAACTCCTTGAAAAGCCTCCAGTTGATCCAAAATGCTACACTTAGAGCTGGAAAACGTCATTCCTAGAAAAAGAAAGCAAATTTCACCCGTAATGGCTTCCCTTCATTGGCCTGTTAAACCCAGAACTTTAAAATCCTTCTCGCATAATGAATAATGAAGAAGAGAGCGAGCACTTCACTCTCAGACATGTGGTTCATAGGATGTTTAGAAATAGGATGGAAGGCAGAGGCAGACCCCTCTTTGGTGGATTCGGGAGACAGACACTGATTGAGTTTCAAACTTTAACTTTTTAAGAACATAGTCAGGGATGGATCAGGTGACCCAGAGTCCTCCCTTAGTTATGCTGCAATAGACCAAGGCTGCTGAGGGCCTGCCATGATGCTCTGTGATTTACCTGCACTCATTGTGTGTTTACACACCACTCTGTATTTAATCATTAGTTGTTACTGGTTTCTGCATCTCTTAAACAGTGTATCTTTGTCCTGTCGTCCCCCATCAACCCCAATCAGTCACGACAGATGGCTGCCCCTCCCTGAGCCTGGTTCTCCTGGAGGTTTCTTCCTGGTAAAACTTTGATCCTCCTTCCCACTTTTTACTCATAGGGGGGTCACCGATGAGGAAGCATCTGTTGGGGCTTTGGCAAGTGAGTGGTGTGTGTGTAAACACTGGCGTAAAGTACCTTTTTGTCTTTCATGGTTCCATCAGGGTTGAGTCTAAAGCTGCCGACATTGATGGTTTTCTTTGGGTCCACCTGACTGATTGAATGGTTCAGTTCATCCACGATTGCCTTGCATGCTGGGAAACAGAGGTAAACCTCAGTGATGGAAACAATACAAGCAACAGCGCACAGCCTGGAATTTAGTGAATATCAGACATCATACTGATGTTTGTGGAAGTGCTACAAGGTCAAAATGCTATGGATGGGAATTGATTCCCGATTTGATTCCCGATTTGATTCCCTTATCGATTATCACTGGCTCCACCAGCATCTCTAAGCAGCATATCAACAACATTACATTCATGCAAATTAATTACATGCTGTGGGTCATATGTTTGTGCATGTTGTAAGTATTTGTCCTCGTTTTTGCATTTATTGTGCACAACACACTGTGCAAGATAAGAAAGACGGGACAGGAGAGGAAGAAGAGAGGTTAGATTAAAAGATGAGGATTGATGCAAGTCCTCATGTTTTTAAATCAGATATTGGGTCTGTACATGTGGAATCGCATCGTCCCTTTTCTTTAGATTCAAGCTGAGTATAATACAAATTTTTAAAAAAGTTTTACAGTTTGTATTCCCATCTACTGATATTATTTTATCATGTAAATATTGCATGAGGTTCAGTTAGCTTTGCAAGAAAATAGAAATATCCTCCATAGAGCTACTTTTCACTTTATTACTTTGAGTACATTTCTGAGCCTGTAGTTTTTATGTTTACTTTAGTAAAGAAGTTGAATCAGCACTTCAACGTTACTGAAGTATTTTTAACAGTAGTATTTGTACTTAAGCACAGAATGTCTGTACTTCTGCCAACTCTGGAGTTACTTGGTGAGATGCTTTTGCATTGCAGTTCAGTTGTGGTTTTCCTTTAAATAGCATCAATATTCTTTGAGACAGAAAGCTTCTGTCAGATCTGCATGACTTACCAGAACAGTAGAGCACCTTGTCCCTCTTCCCCTGGCTGCTGCCGGTAAAGACAGAGAGCACCATCACCATCATCTGAATAACCCATGCAGTCATCTTGATAGCCTAATAGTACAGAAAGGCATATACAGTAAAAACTAAAATCAAATTTCAGTATACTACACCTAAGTAACAGAGTCTTAAAGTGTGAAGACATTTCAAAAAACACAACATATTGTGTATTAAAAAAAAACATATACATACAATTTAATATGCAAATCATATTTTCAGTAAGTTTAGTGTGCTGATACATTATTGAAGTGTTATTTTACCTCCACATGTACACAACTGAAACTGAGACCTCAAACCTTAAAGAGGGGGGCACTTTGGGAACTTTACGGAGGGATCAACAAGTGCTTTTCCTAAAACGTTACCTGTAGTTGTTGCAGTACAAAGCCCCCGGATGGGCACGCGGAAAAGGCAAGCATAAATCCGATCAAACTGTACTTAAATCGAACTATTTATGGACTTAGCGAAAGCCGAATTGTAGGCTCATACAAGTAAAATATTAACAATATTTTCAACGCGTTCTCACCGCTGGGATTTTGATCGCCATACGAGACTCGTCTTAAGACTTCACATTTGTTTACGAGGTACGGTCCACGTCGGGGTTAGTGAGGGAGCGCTGGTAGCTTGTCTTACCTTGCGAGGAAAGCGAGCTATAGCAGCTAACAGCGGACGTGGAGCCGGCTGGACTCGGTGCAGCAGCGCTATTACTACAATAATGACATGTCCTCAGCTCATTTGTCTGTTCATGCCTATCTCTGCTTCACTTACTGACAGGTAACAGCACGGACACATACAGTTCAACAGTTAGCTTTCCGGGTGTGCCTTTCAAAGTAAAAGGGCATTGCCCGAAAAATATTCGATATTTAACTATTGTACGGGAATTGCGGTAGTAAAGTTCACACACAAAATAATAATAATTTAAAAAAAAGTCAGAATCTTTGTCTCGAAATAATTATTCAGTATATCTTTATCGTAACAAAAATCATGCGTCAATCTTAAAAGCACACTCGGCCTACTTCTCTTAGTACACCTACTTCCGGCTCGCTTGTCGTCTTGACGTGCTCGGCTCTGGTGTAGCCACGTTCAGTCGGGCATAGAGGTGGACAGCCAATCATATTTCACACTCAAAGAGCATGGACCAATCAAACTGACGCAGCGTCTACAGGCGCTGACTCCTGGACGCTTTGGTAGAATGTGGAAATCGGACTTCAGTGTGCTGCTGACTTTAGTGGTGACTTGTGAATTCATACAAAAATAAATAAACAGTACTGCAATAAATTCAACTACATTCATTTATCCAAACATAAACCATCTCCTCTTACAGTCAGTTAAAACTAAATATAATTTAAATAGAATATATTCAACTGTTCAGAAGATATTTACGTGCATGTGACTTTGGAGCTTTCGACTGCAGTGCTATAGAAAATATACCACCACAGTGATATGCTGTGGCCGTAAATACTAACGGATCTGACTGAAGAGCTCCTTCCCCTTCTCTAAACATAACAGCTCAGCTCCATGCTGAGGTTAATCAAGCAACGCATTGTAATTCACTTCCCACCTGTGCATGCGTGAGAGCGCGAGACTAAGAGCCAGGTGGTGTCTTTACGGGGGGATCTGACCTGGTTTTCCTGCTGCTAATTGAATCTTATCTTTAACATCAAAGTCTCGAATGGACAGGTAGATGTAAATGTTCACAGTACAGTATGGCGTGCAGTGGTGATTAAAAGCTGTCTGCCATTGCTAAAAAGGTCAAATATAGTCAAGATATTTGTCAGTGTGCTGCTTAGTATGCTTGCAGAGGCATCGTGTTCTCAGATTGTACAGCCATACATCCGTCTGCACATCTTCATGTTTTAATTTTTAATGTTTAAATGCCGAAAAGATGCTTCAAATAATGTTCCTGCAAGGTTAAAAGTTTAGCTAGAGGTGCCAAATGTGTCATTTTGACTCCTTTGGCATTTTAACATTAGCAAGCAGTAACTTTTACATATAGGCAAGGAGAAACAACAGCACTGTTTAAGAGGAAAGGACAAAGATCGCTTTTTAGTACATTTTAATTAATTGGTGTTTTTTTTGTTTGTGTTTTAAAGGCAAGCACTGCTTGCTTTTCTTGTCCATCATTGCATTTTAAAGTATATAACTGGGAAATGGAAACGCCATAACTTTAAATTCCATTACTTTTCCTAAAATAAGTTTATCAATAGTGAGCTTTGGGGTGTGTGGCATAAAGAGAAAGATATACAAACCTTTACACCTCCAAAGGAGTTATTATGACACCACAGATCGAGTAAAACAACACTCTAGTTACCTAGCAACATGTTATTTACATGTTTTGGCTGCTGTGTGTGTGTTTCAACGATAATTTCTCTATAACTATAACAATATTTTATAAAATTGTATACAATAAGTGATTTTTCTCATGTAAGCACAGGCTTAGCTGCATTGCATATGAAAAAGTTTAAGTAATCCTCTGGCATGAAGTTCACACTCCCCGTATGTCCTCTTGAAGATGGTCATGCCTCCTCTTCTTCAGTCTCTCTTGAGGTCATTGAGCTTGAGACATAAGGTGTTTTTTGCCAACAGGTCTTTAACACACACCATTGAAGTCATGATTCTTGCATCTTATCTGCAGCTGCGAGCCTTTAGACACCAGAATGTCTGCAGGTGTCCATAAGTTACGTTTGCGTTACTTCCACATCTACCTAGCAGTACAGAGGTAGACTTACTGTGTTATTTATTTGTTTCATGCAACATTAATTCATTTTAAAGGTTGCATGAAAATACTCTGATAAACAGGATAATTTGCTGTACTGTGTTGGATTTAAAGTGTGTGTGACTGGTTTCAGAGTTAGCTTAAATGACGTGTTGCAGAGATTAATTTAAAGTTAAGCTGATGATACTGAGATTCATTTACTGAATTCCACCTTCATGACAACTTTATAGAAAAAAAGGACAACTCATCAAACATCAGCTGACATCTGGTTGAATCCAGTTGTTGACTTCGGTTGTGTATATCCACAAAGAGCAGCAGGTTAGCTCAAGGTTCAGGTTCTTTATTCGTCATATGCATAGTTACACAAGTATAACACAGTGAAATGTAACCTGACACGCTCCTCAACTTGTGCAAAAACTAAAAAGGTGCATAGTCGGAGCGGAGCGGTCAGGAAGGCGTCTGGACGTGGCCACGCCATCTTAAAATCGCCATCTTAAAGTAGCTGAATCGCAGCCTGTGTACTAAGAAAATCTACAATAGAAATTATTGTGAGTTGTGATTGTTTTCTCTACACTGAGCCATTACAAGTGATCCTCCACCTGCTGAAACCCACTTTAACCTCTTCCCTACTCATTTCCCTCTTTAGTGCAAAGTCACCCTCTGCAGTGTAGCAAAATAGAGCTACTGTTTTGCTTTTGTTTTTTTAATTTTCCTCCTGTTCCTCTGCTCATGGTCTACTTTACAGATTCAAGTTGAGAGACTGAAATAAAGTTTCCATCTACTAACATTATTTTATTATTACCTTAATATAAGACAAAGTTCAGTTAGCTTTGCTGGTAGAAACATTTTCCAAAGAGTTATTTTTTACTTTTACTCAAGTAAAGCAGTTGAATCAGTACTGTACTTTTTACTGGAGTATTTTTAACACTAATATCTGTACTTCTACTTAAGTCCAGATATTCTGTACATTTGCCACCTCTGGCCATCACTGGAAATGATGGAGCCAAGTATTTGAACACTTATTCCCATGATGCACTGAGTTTTTCCTTTCCAGTCACCTTTCTCACTCACTATGTGTTAACAGACCTCTCTGTATTGAATCATATCTGTTATTAATAGGGATGGGTATTGATAAGATTTTCACGATTCCGATTCCATTTTCGATTCTGTTTAACGATTCGATTCTTTATCGATTCTTTTTTTAAAAAAAGGAGAACATTAAGTTCGATTAGCTTAGAACTTTGTTTTATATCTTCTCTTTGAACAAGATAGAAATTTAGGAGTAACATGGCCTTACAAACCCAACAGTGAGATCTTAAGAGATCCACAGCCTACGGCTCTTCAATGGGGCGTCACAGGGTCACCAGGAAAAAAAAATTGTAAATGTAAAATAAAAAAATAAATATTCTTCTGTAGCAATTACACAAGAATATCCAGTAGTGTCCCTGCCTACAATTAAACACATTCACTTACTGAAAATCATCTGCTGTGGCAAACAGGTTCAAGCCTTTGACCACAAACTGAGTCACTGCTCGGTGACATTCGTCTATCCTGGCCTGAAAGGAGACGCTATGGTAGACTGCAGCGAGAACTGCCAGCATCTGAGCCAGACTCTGTCTCTCATCATGGTCACCTAAATGCACAGTCATGGCAGGTTTGTAATAAGGCAGATCGCGCTAACATAATATGCACTGTTAGTTGATTATTTATCTGCCGCATTAACGGGAGAGGACGTGCAAACGTTACCGCTGCTGCTGGGTTGAGATTCACGAGTCTGGAGCGGAATTAAAAACACGACATTCATTTAAGGTCATCGTGTGTTTTGTGAGCAAATGCTTTTGCATATTCGTAGTGTTTCCTTCCTTAAATGAAATATCTACTTTGCAAGTATTGCAAGTTGCCCCGTTGTCATCCGTTCTCGTAAAGTATAAGCAAAGTTTTGAGCGTTTGAGCCGCTTACGCGCCGTGTTTCCTGCCAGGTAAATGACGCTCCGCAACGTGGTGACGTCATTCGGGGCGACTGGAATCGATAAGGGAATCGTTTGCAAAAATGGCAAACAATTCCAAGGAATTGAAACAGTGGGAACCGGTTCTCAACAAGAACCGGTTTTCGATACCCATCCCTAGTTATTAACCTCTGTCTCTCTTCCACAGCATGTCTTTATCCTGTTTTCCTTCTCTCACCCCAACCAATCACAGCAGATGGCCCCGCCCCTCCCTGAGCCTGGTTCTGCTGGAGGTTTCTTCCTGTTAAAAGGGAGTTTTTCCTTCCCACTGTCGCCAAAGTGCTTGCTCATAGGGGGTCATATGATTGTTGGGCTTTTCTCTGTATCTATGAAGCGCCTTGAGGCGACATTTGTTGTGATTTGGCGCTGTATAAATAAAATTGAATAGAATTGAATTGAATTATTCAGGGTTAAACCTTTGACAACCATTGCCCCATCTGCCTGTGGCTCCCACTGCATGTCTTTAAATTTAGCTGCATGGCATTCACATCCAGCCAATCCTTCCACTGTTGTGTGTGATGTTGAAGGTTGCGTTTAAAGCCATGGATTTGACCAATTATTAGGAGACCTGGTGAGAGAGACTCAGAGATAAAGAAGAAGGGTCATACTAATGCACAAAACAGCACACAGAAGAAATACTACACTGTAATGAATATGGCCAGGGCCATAACAGGTACACAGCAGGTTCCAGGGAAGCTAACAATCGGCTGTTGCTTTGTCTTTATAGAGGAAAAAGAGCTTCGGTAGGTTTGATCCCAACACTGAAAAGCAGCAAAGTTACTGTTGGGCATTGTACAGTCTAGTTACATTGTGGCAGAGCAATTAGACACATTGGACATGTCATGTGTCCCCAAAGCATGCCAGATGAGGCTGGTGAGACTTTTTCATATACCAGAAATTCTATAAGAACGGGCTTGTTTTTCCTGTCTTTCCAAATGCAGCTGGGCTCTATGGATGCTGTCAGTCATCCTACACCTTTTGCCAAATCGGCATTGATTGGGAGAGATGGTGGCTCATTTGAAGATCATTGTGGGGTAACACAGAAGCTGATTGGCTGATAATTTGCACACTCCAGGTCTTGTAGTCCTGGCCATCCAAACCCAAGATGCATCATCATAATCACTGATAATGTGATTGAACAAGCTGGCAGAGGTGTAAGGGGTCAGCATGGCGGTGTAGTGGTTAACACTGTTGCCTCACATCAAGGAGGCTCTGGGTTTCACCATTTGGGTGGGGTCTTTCTGTTTGGTTCTCTCTAGCTAATCCAATTTCGTCAAAGGAGCTTGCAAAGAAAAGCGTCTGGACTTCTTTAAGTTGCTTGAAGATGTTTCACCTCTCATCCAAGAAGCTTCTTCAGTTCTAAGGTCAAATGGTGGGGAGTCCCAGATTTAAACCCAGTGGGAGTTTCCCCCCACAGAGGGTCAAAAGGACCCCCTGATGATCCTCTAATCGCCTGAGCCAAGGTGTGAAACTGGGTGTGGGTCCCAATCAGCCAGGGTTTCGGGTGAGCTCATTGTGAAACCTGACCCCACCTTATCATGCGATTTCCTGAGGTCAGATGGTCCAGGATGTGAGTGGGCGTTAAGGCGTCTGGGGAGGGAACTCAAAACTGGATTATAGATGGCAGAGAGTTGGTGTCGTAAACCACCGCCTCTGTTCAAAGATGGTCGCTCACAGTGGACATAGATGCTTCTTTCACTCCTCTTTCAAACCGTCTGTCCTTTCTGTCCAAAATGTGAACATTGGCATCCTCGAAAGAGTGACCTTTGACCTTTAGATGCAGATGGACAGCTGAGTCTTGTCCTGTGGAGGTGGCTCTTCTGTGTTGTGCCATGCACTTGTGAAGTGGCTGTTTGGTCTCTCCAATGTAGAGGTCTGGGCATTCCTCGCTGCACTGTACAGCATACACCACATTGTTAAGTCTGTGTTTTGGAGTTTTGTCTTTCGGGTGAACCAGTTTTTGTCTGAGTGTGTTGCTGGGTCTGAAGTACACCGGGATGTCATGCTTGGAGAAAACTCTCCTGAGTTTCTCTGATACACCGGCTACATAGGGGATGACAATGTTGTTGTGTCTGTCCTTCTTATCCTCCCTCGCTGGTGTCTGATCTTCTTTTCTGTGCCTCTTTGCTGACTTTATAAACGCCCATTTAGGATAGCCGCACGTTTTGAGTGCTTCCTTTACATGTGTGTGTTCCTTCTTTTCCCTTCAGGCTTAGAGGGAACATGTTCTGCCCGGTGGTGTAGGGTCCTAATTACTCCAAGTTTGTGTTCCAGAGGGTGATGGGAGTCAAACAGGAGGTACTGGTCCGTGTGTGTGGGCTTCCGGTAAACTTCGATGTTGAGGTTGCCGTTCTCTTCAATGTGCACAGCGCAGTCCAGGAAAGGCAAACAGTCGTCCTTTGTGTCTTCCCTGGTGAACTTGATGTTTTTATCCACAGCGTTAATGTGCGCAATGAAGGATTGATTTTGACCCAGGTGTCATCTACATATCTGTACCAGTGGCTGGGTACTCTTCCTTTGAAAGAGCCAAGAGCCTTCCTTTCCACTTCCTCCAAGGTTGGCTACAATAGGTGACACGGGGGAGCCCATGGCACAGCCATGTTTTTGTCTGTAGAAGCCTTCGTTGTATTTGAAGTATGCTGTGGTGAGGCAGAGGTCTAACAGTGTGCAGATCTGATCGGGATCCTTGCCACCTTCAGGTCTGGGAGCTACCAGGAAGATGACAGTAGCTTTCTGCAAAGTGGACAGCCACACTCTCACTCTCCCGAAAACACGGCTCCTAAACATAGACGGACCCGGAGGGAGGGGCGAAGGAAAAAGGGAGAGAGAGAGAGACACACACACAACAAGCAAGTCGTCCGACCGTGACAAGTTTAGTAAGAGTGAGAAGCCCTTTTTGTTAAAACCCATTTTTGTCTTTTTCCTTCCCACTGTCACCAAAGCGCTTCCTCACAGGGAGTTCATATGACTGTTGGGGTTTTCTTTGTCTTTACCTTACAATATAAAGCAATTAAAAACAACTTTACACTCAGGTTGTTGTACAACAAAGGGAGTGGGGAGAAGAATCCACCACCATCCAGATTCCACAGCTACTGGCTTATTCTCAGCCAATAAAATAAGCAAAACAACAAGAATGTTAATGTTATACTTGGTACCAGGCTGGTTGCTTACAGTCACACATTAGCAAAAATTACTAAAATCTATTCCAAGCATACATACAATGTTAACAATGTCTCTCCCTCTCATACACACACACAATTTGAAAAAAAACTACAAAAACAAAACAATAAAAGAACGCACTGGAACGGTTCGCAGCTGAGTGTGAAGCAGTGGGAATGAGGATCAGCACCTCCAAATCTGAGGCCATGGTTCTCAGCCGGAAAAGGGTGGAGTGCCCACTCCGGGTCGGGGATGAGGTCCTGCCCCAAGCGGAAGAGTTCAAGTATCTCGGGGTCTTGTTCGCGAGTGATGGGAGAAGGGAGCCGGAGATCGACAGACGGATTGGGGCTGCAGCTGCAGTAATGCAGACGCTGCACCGGTCCTTCGTGGTGACGAGGGAGCTGAGTGTAAAAGCGAAGCTCTCAATTTACCGGTCGATCTACGTCCCTACCCTCACCTATGACCACGAGCTGTGGGTAGTGACCGGAAGAACGAGATTGCGGATACAAGCGGCGGAAATGAGCTTCCTCCGAAGGGTGGCTGGCCTCTCCCTTAGAGATAGGGTGAGAAGTTCGGCCATCCGGGAGGGGCTCAGAGTAGAGCCGCTGCTGCTCCACATCGAAAGGAGCCAGCTGAGGTGGTTCGGGCATCTGACAAGGATGCCTCCTGGGCTCCTCCTGGGTGAGGTGTTCCAGGCATGTCCCACCGGGAGGAGGCCCCGGGGCAGACCCAGGACAGGCTGGAGAGATTATATCTCTCGGCTGGCCTGGGAACGCCTTGGTGTTCCCCTGGATAAGCTGGAGGAGGTGGCTGGGGAGAGGGAGGTCTGGGCCTCTCTGCTTAGGCTGCTGCCCCCGCGACCCGGCCTTGGATAAAGCGGATGAAGATGGATGGATGGATGGAAAATTGTCACGTCATCGTACCCCAGTCCTCCCTGACTTCCTACCAGAGTTTGTTGTTGTCTCTCTCTCCCCCTCTGTGTCCTCCTCTCACCTCTTTTGTCCTCCCTGGTGGTTCCCTGCCCTTGGCCAACTCACCTGCTGACATTCAGACACCTGCAAATCATCATCATCTTCAAAGCCACTACTTAAGGTGGTGGCGATTGTCTCTGGATCGTTGTGCTTATTCTAGTCAGTGTACCCATGGCTCTCGTACCATCTCTATTTATCTTTCTCATGTTTACGTGTTCTAACGTACTTCCTTCTCCCGGCACAGACCTACCTGGATTATTCCCTGTGGCCTTGGACTGTGATGAGCGTGTATTTCTGTAAATGACTGTCAAGTGAAGAGTGTGAAGTCAGGACGTGTGTGCCTTCCTCTGTATTCCCTGGAGCCCTTTCCTCCCACTGTTGTATATAGCACCTGGTGACCACGTTGTAAATAAACACACCTCTGATTGTAAACCTTTGAGTCCTGCATTTGAGTTATGTCTGACTACCATGACAGAATGATCCAGCCATGCCATGGACCTCGTCCGCCATGCTCTCACTTCCCAGGAGGCTCTACTAGGCCGGTATGCTCCAAATGCTCCTCAATATCAATAGTGTCCTCACTACCCTCACACAAGATTTGGCCCAGCACCAGCTAATCCTCCCTCCAGAGTTTCAGGCACCATCCGCTCACCAGAGCCACCTGAGAGATTGTTTTTGGAAAATAAGTTGTTCGTAAAAGGGGAAAAATGCGAGTTTCATTTTGAAACAGTTTCATTCCTTGGTTACATAATTGAGAAGGGGAACCTTAAACCAACCTGGTCAAAGTGCAAGCAGTTGTTGATTGACCAGAGGCAACGTTTTCTTGGGTTTGCTCATTTCCATTTCCATTTTGTCAGAGACTTTAGCAAAATTGCCTCGCCACTAAGTCATCTGACCTCTCCTAAGGTGCCTTTCCAGTCGGCTCAGGCAGCTTTTGATCACCTAGGCGCACCGGAGCTGCACTAATCCTGTCTCAACCAAACTTATAGACCGCTGCATTGAATCATACTTGTTATTAATCTCTGACTCTCTTCCACATCATGTCTTTTATTCTGTTATCCTTCTCTCACCCCAACCAGTTGCAGCAGATAGCCACCCCTTTCTTCCTGTTAAAAGGGGGTTTTTCCTTCCCACTGTTGCCACAGTGCTTGTTCATAGGGGGTCATATGATTGTTGGGGTTTTCTCTGTATGTATTATTGTAGGGTCTACCTTATAATATAAAGGCCTTGAGGTGATTGCTGTTGTGATTTGGTGCTGTATAAATAAAATTGTCAAGGAGACCACCATCTTTCCACCTATCCGCACCATCCGTTCCTTGTCATGGGAGATCGAATCAGCCATCTTGGAGCCACGGCGGTCGGAACCCGACAAAACAACTGTTTCTTGTTTGGTTTTCATCTTAGTAATAAACCTAATGTATTAAAGTTTCTTCTGACACACCATAGTGACCAGTCTCACTGTGGATGCCCAATTCTAGAGGAGAAAAGGAGATTTTGTGCTACTTGTTTGTCACAAAACATTCAGTGATGGTATGAATTTAAAGTTCATATTCATATTTGGGAGTTAAAAAACCACACTACTCTTGTTGCAGACTTGCTATTGTTGTTTTTTATGTGTTCCAATTAGGGATGCACCGATACCGATACTGGTATCGGCCTCGATACCACATTTTCTAAAGTACTCGTACTCGTTAAAAGTCCCCCGATACCGGGGACCGATACCACGGTCTGAGACCTGTCTATGTTTGAGCGGCATGTAAGGGGTTAATCACAGGCGTCGAGTGCCCGCCCCCAGGCCCCGAGTGCCCGCCCCCAGGCCCCGGCTGCAGCTCAGAGCTGAGAGAAGGCGAGGCGAGACAAGTCAGCCGTGTGGAACTATTTCAAAGTGAACGAAGACGTGAAAACAAAGGCGGACTGCAAATTGTGCTCAGCGAAATTGTCCAGAGGCTCAAAAGGTAGCGCATTTAACACAAGCAATTTAATCAAGCACCAAAATCCCAACACGACAACGAGTACAAAGAGTTTACCCACGCTTATTTACCCACGCTTATTAGCACAGAGCAGCATAGTTGGGCATTTTAAACATTCGGCCTTAGCCTACTCCCGCCTCGACATTCAGGGACAGCTCAACCAGCCAATAAAGAGACTGCAGCAGGACGTACAGACGCGCTGGAACAGCACGTATTACATGCTCCAGTCCCTCATTGAGCAGAAGCGAGTGCTGGGCGTGTCCGAGCACGAACTCCCTGACTATCTCACCGCTCACCAATGGGCTCTTATGGAGACGACTGTTGCCATCCTCGCCCCCTTTGAGGAACTAACTAAAAAAGTGAGCAGCTACGACGCACTAGCCTCTGATGTCATCCCAGCTGTGACTGTGCTAGTGAGACTTCTAAACAGAGAAACAGACGAACAAATTTAAAATTAAATTTTGTTTTTTTTATAATTATTTATTCTGTAATATGTTGCATACAACATGCTTTTCATTTTAAATAAATGTTCTTAATTCCAAACTAGTCCCTTGTTGTTGTTTTTTTTGTTAAATTATAGGACTAAAGCTGTTACCTGTAAATTTAAATCATGTTTTTATTAAGTACTCGGTATCGGTATCGGCGAGTACTGAAATGTAAGTACTCGTACTCGTACTCGTTTCCAAAAAAGTGGTATCGGTGCATCCCTAGTTCCAAACATTTAGGCACAGAAACAAAACACACTGGGTCGTAGGAGGGAGGCGAGAGAAGAAAGGGTAGCTAAGAGGAGGGATGGTGAGTGTTAAGGAGGGGATTTGAACCAGTGGTGCTGATTGGTACCAGACTTATTATGTATCTGCAGCAAAATATCATAGCTTGGCTGTGCAAACATATTTTCATTGTCTCGATGAAGAATATTGAATGTTCTGAGAGACAGAAAGAAGAGTTTTATCATTTTCACTTTGTTCAATCACTATTTCTCAGGCAGCACCAAAAAGAATAATTATTAACAAAAGAAGGCAGCGCTGCAGTGAATTTTACAAGAATGAAGTCATTTTCATGGTTACTATTGTCACGCCACTTTCGTTTTCCTTTATGTCCTTTATTAAAAGCCTGACAGGGATCTCCTCTGCTGGGCAGGCCTCCAAAAGCATCAATTGAAGGTGTCATGTGGAATCATTTCATCACACTGGGTGAGGGAATTAACCTTGACGTTCAGTAGCAGGGCTGTAATTTATGATTCGCAGCATTAGAGAAGACTGCCTGTCAATTTTGATCCAGTGCCAGCTCTTTTACTCCATTTGCTCGAGGAGGGAATGGCGTTAGGGGTTTGATCTACCGTGAAGTGCTTGAGAATTATTTAAGACAACATTTAATTCATTAACAGTGTTTCTTTGATGTTAAGAGTTTAGCTTTTACTGCTGTTTGAAGCGCTGCATTAATCCAGTGCCCGGGAATACTGCACCAAGAAAGGTTCTCAAAGTTCTCTGTTTTTGGATGAATTGTGATTGATGGGCAGAGCATCCCAACTGTCACTGAGCAAGAGGCGGGGTACACTTTGGCAGTTCAGTGTTGTTCTAATGATGTGACAAAGATAATAAGAAAAAGTCAAACATTGTGGCACAATCACTCGTGAAACAGACAAAACGGTCTGTGGGCTTGATAGTGCCACGATAATACCAGCTAGTTAGGAAGCATAACTGTGTGTTAAGACCAGTGTTGGGGAGTAACGGAATACATGTACCGCCGTTACGTATTTAAAATACAAAATATGAGTAACTGTATTCCGTTACAGTTACCGTTTAAAAAGGTGGTATTTAGAATACAGTTACTTTGTTGAAATAAATGGATTACACGGCGGTACTTCCCTGTTTCATATTGTGGCGGGTCAGGCCTGTTTGGGTTTTGTTTGACAGCTACGTTCTGTTGTTCCAGGCGGCAGCGTTACGGTTGCCATGGTTACAGGGTGACGCTCTCTCTCTCTCTCTGCGTGTTTCCTGGGTGAGAGAGGCCTTTTTGTTGTTGTTGTGCTAAGCTAACAGGCAGAATGCTACAGGTATAGCTCTAAAGAATGTAGCATCATGGGCAGTGTAGTCCGTGCTGCAGGGAGAATGGACTGCCATACACGTTATGTGTCTGTGAGCGAGGGAGGGAGAAAAAGGAAAAGTACGAGCTGTCATCGAGCAAAAACGGGAGCTGGAAGCATGTAAATATAATAATAACCACTGCAGCCAAGAAGAGTGCCTGACGAGCCCAGCTGTAAGTAAGCTATTAAGACTCGACTGTACACCGTGTTCGTGTTTTCCTCTGAAACAATAAGTTCTGTTGGAGCAGCCTTTCAACGCCTCTCTCTGTCTCTGCTAGCAAAGTGACCCAGACAACAAAGTAAAGCTAGTTTTCAGCTACGAGCCGACACAGAACCCACCGTATTAGCCAGAGGTCCCTTTACTACGGTTCGGAGCCGCGGACCTTCAGTAACAGTAATAAATCACAGCAATAGTAGTAATCCAAAGTATTCAGAATACTTTACTCTCATTGAGTAACGTAACGGAATACGTTACAGAATACATTTTGGGGCATGTAATCTGTAATCTGTAATGGAATACATTTTAAAAGTAACCTTCCCAACACTGGTTAAGACCAGCAAGGCCTCCTCGCCCTCCTGCTTTGCTAGATTTAAGAACAGTAAAAACTGATGTAAAAACAGATGTAGAATAAAGAAACAATAACCCAGAGAGGACACGTCTGCTGTTTCTCAGTTTAAAAGACTAAAACTTGGTTTGCTGTTATTTCCATGTGGGAGCTTTGTTTGTAGGTTTATTTGAAATGACTGATAACTTTATAGCTGTGGAAGACATGAGTAAATGTATGGGCATTATTATTATAGCTAATATCATTAACTTTATTAGAAAGTGTGAAACCGTTGTCTTTGAGCAGTGTCTTTTTATATTTAAATGCTCGTTAAGTCACATATATCAGTACAGATGAAGGCAGTTAATTATAAAACAGCTGGCACCTTACTTAAAGCTGCCTTTTAAACAGGGGACAGTTGCTCTTCCACCTCAGCGTATTCACACTAATGCAGCACCCACCGCTCTGTGTTAATTGTTATTCGCTGCAGACTCTGCATGTAGTTGTTGGTTTAACAAGAACGTATTCTCCTGTCTACAGTGTGTGCTCAGTGATGCTATAAGTGTTTGTTTTCTGCAAAATACCAATTAACTCTGCAAAATAATCCTATGTGTACTGTGTGTATAGAGGATTACATAGCAGATGACTTGGCCCGGCTGCTGGTTTTACAGCATAACATTTCAAATATGCACCATTGATATGCAGCTGGTTTCATTTCTTCTGATAGGAATGTAACATACTGGACTCCAGCACTGAATGCAAACATTTAATCAGTATGTTCTTCTCATGAATCATGTTGATGCCACTGTTAGATTCAATTAAGGGGTTAAATGCTGTTTCCAAAGCCTTCACATTTACGGACTAACTCTCTGCACTATTTTGAAAATGGAAAAATATAAAAATTTCAAGAATTGCCACCAAATTTCATGGTCAGTTCTCAGCTACTGTGCTATATAAAGTCAGTATCCTTGTGAATCCAGAAAGCTGACGTAGCATGACGCTGTGTAGACAATACAGCTTATTTACATTGGTAAATATGTCCTGAATTTAGAGGACACGTCTTTACTGTTCACTTTCAAGTAAATTTGCATATTGACTGAAACCAGCCCACTGAAGGAACAATGGGCTGTGAGGTCAGTTCCTTCATCTTAATTATACAAATTCTCATGACCATTGAGGGATGATCTGATATCGTCGTGTTGGTGTTGTTCCTGGAACAACATTGCAAGTGACCAATCACATTATTGTGACGTTATTCTTTGGTGTGCCAAGCCATTCGTGCATTTATGAAATTCCAATGTTGCAAGGACAATATCAATTCTGCTTAGCGTTTATTAAAGGGTTAGGGTCCGTTGATCGGCGGACAAAGGCGGTTTCTCGCAGCTTAAGTACAGTTTTTTGTTTTACGGCGGTTTTTCCCAAAGTCGCAAAAGTATGACGTCACAACATTCTGATTGGTCACTTGCAATGTTGATCAACACGACGATGTCAGATCGTGCGACCATTGATCAACAACCATTG
Source organism: Neolamprologus brichardi (assembly GCF_056152115.1). Lineage (NCBI taxonomy): Eukaryota > Metazoa > Chordata > Actinopteri > Cichliformes > Cichlidae > Neolamprologus > Neolamprologus brichardi. Next base: position 3,176,612 of record NC_142117.1, read on the forward strand.
ATCAATGTCCATGAGTCCCATTCACAGAGCGTTGGGGAATGGCTGCAATCACAGCATTGTAAAAATGTGCTCTACAGTTTCATGCACGTTGGCTTCTCTGTGGCATGTTTTCTCCTTGGCTAATTGCTGGTGTCTTGTTATCTTCCCTGTCTTTACCTATGTCCCCTCTTTGTTGTTACTTCCAGTCTTATTTCATGAGTGGCTTGTGTAACCAGCACAATAGTGCACCTATGTGGAGTTTGCAAGTTCTCGCTGTGGCTCTGTGGATGACCTCTGCATCCTCTGGCTATTTCCCATAGTCCAAAGACAAGTTAGGTCATTCTCCTATGGATGTGAGGTAGAAAAATACCTAGAAAGTATAAAATAAAACACTGTATGTTTGCACGGTTAAATGTGGCCTTGCTGCTCACTTTTCAGTAGGCCTAGAAAAGTGCTAAGCAAATCGTTTCTTATGTTTTTTACTCGTCATTTCCACTTGTGTTTTTCTTTGGTTCCTGTTTTGTTTGCATTAGACTTTTGGACATTTGTGTTCAAGTTTTAACAAGCTTAGTTAAAACTAACCTTTTCTTAGACCATTTGCATTGGGCTTCTCCTTTTGATAATCAACCATGATCAACCAGATTATGATGAAATGCTAATATTCTCTGTGCTTTCTTTGTTCGGATGCAAAAAACAGCCACAACTTCTCTATGATCAACTGATCTGACCACTCAAACAATCACAGTTACTTTCAGCCTTATCTGGCATTAATCTGAGTATGGTAATCAGAATACTATTATCCACTCTGAGACATGTTAAAGAGACATCTCTGTCTGTTGGCTGGAGATACTGGAGTCGACTGCAAGCACTGTGTTTGAGTCAATAATCACATTTCTGGGTTTCTGTGTCGTTGCTCTGGCATTGGATCCCTGAGAGCACAGCAGGTCATGACAGTCTCACCATCTGCATCTCTGAGCTTATGACCAACGATAGGCTCAAAGGGAAATAATTTAACACTACATGTCCCACATTCTCCACGTTCTGCAAACTGTAGCAGTCAGATCACTGCAATCTGCTGTGTGTGTGTGTGTGTGTGTGTGTGTGTGTGTGTGTGTGTGTGTGTGTGTGTGTGTGTGTTCACCATGGCTGAACAGCCCAACATCTTCATTCACTGCCTGTCGCAATAATCTGATACACTCCTTCACCTTTCACTGAAGCCTGCACACATGTGTGCGTGTGTGTATGAGTGAGTATAGTGTGCGTTGCTTGTGGCATATGGACAGTATCCTGTCACGGTCATCAGCATGCTTTCAATCCTGCAGGTGCTCAAAACTCCTGCTAATCTTTTCATGAACAGCTTTGCCACAGCAAAAATCTGTAGATGTGTGTGTGTGTGTGTGTGTGTGTGTTTGTGTGTGTGTGTATTCATAACTACATCTTTGTGTGAACAGAACTGAGCTTTAGATGATGAGAGTGAGCACACATTGGAAAAGAAAGCACCATTTCTGACGGCTTAAATTTGGGTTTGAGTTAAGAGGTTTGGGGAGTGAAGCCACTGAGGGTACAAATGGTTTAATTATTTATATAGCACATTTAATTACAACAGGAGTGTTGACCAAAGTGCTGTACAAGAATACAACATACCTAATAAAATAACTTAGAGTATTGATAGCAAACAGCAATGTATGTTTACATTTGCTACATTTGAGGAGACAACGTGGAAACACCGTATCACTGAATAAAGCTGTGTGGGCATTGAGTTGGTATGCTTTATGGTTTCTGCTGCTGCTGGGCCGTCTGTTAGACAACAAGGAAAACATAATATTAATATTAGATAGGATATTATGTGCGGTGCATTTGTCTAGAACATTGCTCAACAATACATAAATAAATAAGAAGGACCATAGTTTATAAAAGATAAAGATGTCACTGTGACATCATCACAGGTTTACAAAGGCTGGAGGTGTTCTGGCCATCACCTTTTCAACTCTTTCATAACTCAGGCCTCACCGCTGAACTCAAGGACAACACGTGCTTATCAGTCAGCAGGTAGTCCCACCTTCAGTATCCTGTTTGTCCTCTAATGTGGACATCACTTAGTGATGTTAATGAGACATGTCTTAGAATAAGACTATTTTTAGACTTATTAGTTAATAAGACAGAAAACTATGAAGTGAGAAAATTAACTCATCAAAGGAACCAGATGGGTGTTTTTATTGACTTCTTGCTGCCTCCTAACGGGCATCTGAAAGAAGGGAGATTTAACACGCATCCCCACTGGCTTTATCTTCCGTCATCTCAGGTACATATAAGACAGTACTACAATATTCGCTAGTTGGTTGTGTCACAGTCTGCAGAAGCAGACACAGTTAACGGCGCGTTAACGAGCTAACCCCGTGTTAGCGCGTTAGCAGGAGCAATCCGTGCTACTCGCTAATGGAGATTTGCGGCATTAATGCGTCACCTCCTAAGACCCGAACTCTTCCACGGCAGCATTTTTAATTTCTCTTTGATATTTGGGCTGATTGGGACCCGATGAATGTAAAAACAAAGAATTACCAGATTTGTTTTTTTACCTAATTTTTGTTTCTAAGAAAAATCAGAGCCACATATGAGGATATTCGTTTAAAATTTCGATAGAACAGTAGCAGTTTAATGTCCTCGTAAGTGGATATCAGGCTCTTATAGAGCAAAATTGAGTATTTTGGTCTAAATAACCCAAAATGTGATGTCCACATGTGGATGCCAGGTTCTAAGAGGTTATATATATAACTGAAGTTTCCAATGAGACAAAACGGAGGACTCCCAGGGGGTGGAGCTTCAGGAGACAGCATGACTTTTGAATATCCTTTAAGAATATGTGAAAAGCACAAGAACAGAATGTGGTTAGGTGAGAAATACAAACTAGAGGATATACATGCAGTAAATTTCCAAATGCCATTTGTTTTTTAGAGCAAAGATGTGCATGTATCCATTCATTGTCTTTTATCCTGTCTTCCTTCTCTCACCCCAACCGGTCGCAGCAGATGGCCCCGCCCCTCCCTGAGCCTGGTTCTGCTGGAGGTTTCTTCATGTTAAAAGGGAGTTTTTCCTTCCCACTGTCACCAAAGTGCTGCTCATAGGGGGTCATATGATTGTTGGGTTTTTCTCTGTATCTATGAAGCGCCTTGAGGCGACTTTTGTTGTGATTTGGCGCTATATAAATAAAATTGAATTGAATTGAATTGAATTTTACTTATCCTTTCTTAATGATGTCCATTCATCTATTTCCTTATTAAACCTATTTCTAGTTTCTTTTTATTTTCTCTCTCTTAGCTTTTCAGCTCAAACTGCTTTTCAGCGCTTTGAGTGCTCAGAAGAGTAGAAAGGTGCTATATAAGAACCAGTCCATTCCAACCAGTCCACCTTTTTACTTTTGCCTGCCCAACTTCATCAACCACTTCTTCCCCACACTTTAGGGTGGGTGCACAGTAGCTTATAACCTGTCATATTACCAGTCCAGCTCTGCTCGTAGTGTGGAGTCTGTCTCACAAGAGCTAGTTACCAGTCCCTTCCCACTTTGCTAGGTGACCTTTTTAACATTGAGGTAGTGGGCACTGTCAGCCCCAGTGGCGAGCTTTTTAAGGCTGCCAGTTTCCATCAAGCTCTGCTGCTGACAGGAGCCTAGCACAGAGGGAGTGGTCCACAGAGTGCTTTTCTTTGGTAGCCATATCTGTAATCTACATATGGGGGGGGGGGGGTCTGCAGGTTGCTCATTAAGCCTGTGTACTGAGGGCTTACCATATAAAAATATCAGGCCATATGCAGCTCATCGAGGTTACAGAGATACACCGAGCCACAGAGTGGCTGAGCTAATGAGATCTAACCAACAGAAGTGGGAATGAAAAGCACTCTGTGTATTCTGTGATTATATTATCCATCATCAGGAAAATTTATTTTTGTCTATTTTATTGATTTTATGTTTACGTTTTGTAATACTTGTTTGCCATGTCACTACAGTCACCTTTAACCCTAATGTTTAAGCATTACTCGAGCTCATTTACAGCTTTTCTGTTGATCGCTATCACTGGTTCTGAATGCATCATAAATTCATCAGATAAAATATTTGCGGTTTTAAAACTGTTCATAGCTTTGAAACATATGTGTTCAGGGAACAGAAGGAGACCTATATCTGGCCTTGGTTCCAGCTCTGTCAGCAGTTTTGCATCTCGTATACATGCTTTCTCCCCCAGTCCAAGGACGAGCTTTTCAAATGGTCTGGAGACTCTAAACAGCTCACGTGACCATGTGAAACCACCTTCCCAGACTATTGCAGCTTATGGATGCTGTGCTGGGAGAGGTTACAGTGAGAATGAATGTCAGTGGAGACTTTTATGGAATACCAACAAAAATGAGGCTGTATCCTGCTGCTCATGCCCTGAAAAAGGCCTTTATTGTGGGAGCTGGCTTAATGTGCCATGATCATAGGGCATACACAGACTGCTGACAAAAAATCATTTCAGTCCAATTAAGTGTTATACTGAACACTTGAGTATAATTAGTTGTTTCTTTTCTCTAGCCGCTAATCTCCTTATTCACCTTATATTCACCTCTGCACGGCTGTTCATGACAGGGAACAGAGCCAAACAGCTGAGGAAGTAGAAGAAGAAAGTCAGGGAAGGTGACGATCTGGGGGCATAAGGGAGAGTGAAGAGTGCTGAGATGGGATCTGGACACTGTGCTATTCCATGTCAGTTGAAGGGCTTTTTCCATCATCTGTCAGTTTCCTGTAGAGAGAAACCTGCTGATGGCAGGAAGATCCTCTCAGCTGGGTCAGTCTCCTCCATATGTTTCTTGCAGGCTGTGTCAGAGTCTGTTAAAGACTGCGAGGAGCCCTGATGGTTAACACAGGGCTCTTAAGGCTCTCTACTGTAAAGATGGGATCCCACCACCACAATTCAATTCATTTAATTCAGTTTTACTCATACAGCACCAATCACAACAACAGCTGCCTCAAATCGCGTTATATTGTAAGGTAAAAACCCCGCAATAGCACAGAAAACACAAACAGTCTATGAGCAAGCACTTGGTGACAGTGCGAAGAAAAAAGTTCCCTTTTAACAGGAAAAAGCAGAACCAGGCTCAGGGAGGTGCAGTCAACCATTTCGGGGTGAAGTGAGGGAGACAGGACAAAGACTTACTGTGGAAGAGAGCCGAAGATTAATAATAACTCACGATTAAATGCAGGGTGGTGTGTAAACACCTATTAAGTGAAAAAGAATCATGAGAGGCCTCCAGCAGTCTAGACCAAGGAGTCCTATAGTCCTAACCAGAGATGGGCAGTAACACGTTACTTGTAATGCATTACTGTAATCTGATTACTTTTTTCAAGTAATGAGTAAAGTAAGGGATTACTATTGCAAAAACGGTAATTAGATTACCGTTACTTTCCCGTAGGAACGCTGCGTTACTGCGTTACTAAAACCGTGATTTTTTGCGAGAATGTCTCATGACAGTGACGTAAGCGAGTGCGACGTTCGTGACAACAGCTGTGTGCAGATCAACAATGGATCATATATCGAGTGCAGAGAGAGTATGAGCGTGCAGCGTTTAAAGCGTGGAAGTACTGACCTTACTTTGAGTTTGATTCCATAAAAAGTGACAAAAACATTAGTGTCCGTTGTGCGTGGGAAGAAAACTTCTTTTTACAGCGAAAAAACCCCCTAAACTTCCAAACAAGCACCGAGTAGCTACGACGTAATGGGAAACTCACAGAGAAACTCGCGGATTCTTCCACTGACCGCTGCACACCTGCACCAGGGTAACCCTCCGCCTACCCCACTCCTGCTTTACAGGTGAAAATAGAGCAACAGGACCGCTAGTCTTTGACTTTATTTATTTTCTGCTGTGTTTTACTTGCATCTATTTGAAAGACTGAGTGTAAACACAAAAATATTTTATTTTATGTGCTGGAATGTGCAGAAAATAGGTTTAAATATTAAACTAATTTCTTCCAGTCAGAGAATGTTGCAGATAATTAAATTTTTGCTTGATGCATAAAGTTAAAAGATTAAAACTAATAAAACAAGTTTTAAAAAGAGACTTTTCCATTTGATTACATTTTGTATGATGGATTATGCAGAAAAAGTAGAATTGGGCTGAAAGATCTATCACTTTATCAACTATTCAGGTTGTAAATCGTGTTTTTAAAAAGTAACTAAGTAACTAAGTAATTAATTACTTTTGAAAATAAGTAATCAGTAAAGTAACAGGATTACTTTTTGGGGGAAGTAATCGGTAATTAGTTACTGATTACTTTTTTCAAGTAACTTGACCAACACTGGTCCTAACTATATGTTTTGTGAAAAAGGAAACCACTAATGGCATGAAAGCATGGATAAGTCTAGAAGTGGTATGTAACTGTGTACATTCACTCAGTACATTTATATTTAAGAACTTTACTGAAGCAGAGTTTTAGTGTATTTCTGTTTCTGCATTTTGCTGCTTTCTACTTCAACCTCATTATATTTTGGATGCAATATTTGACTTTGTACTCATACAACGACCGAGGAGGAGAGGAGGCTGCAGTGGAAGCGGGTCAAGAGAGCACCAAAGTACCAAAAATCGAACCCACGTGCAGAAAACCCAAAGCGGAGGCTGAGGAAAGGGTTTAACAAAGGTTTATTAACTAGCACAGAAATGATGTTTACGATAGTCCTTGATTTAAGGCTTGACACATGGGGCGTGAGGGTCTTGGCCAGGGGAGAGGGATAAGCAAGGGGACAGGTCCAAGAAAGCAACGGCAGCTGCTGGTGATTAGGTACTGGAGGAGAGGAGAGCAGTGTTAGAGCGGTAGCCAATGAGGAGTTCTGGAGAGGGTGGAAGCTATGAAAATCTTCGTCTTACTGTGCAGGTGGGAGATGGAAGCGTCGAAGGAGAGGTGGTGCGGTCTAGGTGGGTTTGGTGGTGTGTGGCAGCTGTCCTGAGCGGTGAAGGTCCAGAGGTGGTGTAAGGGCAGGAGGGCAGGCAGGTGAGGCAAGGAGATGATTCTGAAAGCAGGCGGGTTAACCAGATTTCCAAGACGATTCAGTGTGATGGAGCTTCCAGGAGTAACTAGAACACAAGATTCATAGACATGAAGCATGAGGCCTGGTTACCAACATAGGGTAGTTGATGAACTGGCGAGGAAGCAGCGTCAGCAAGCAGCTTAAATCTCCAACCTGATTGCCTCAATCAGCTTCAGGTGAGAGAGGCAGTAGGCCCTGCCCATGGGTGGATACCAGGGAGGTCCAGACCTTCAGTGGAGTTTTACAGCCACACACCCAGACCATGACACCGCCCTCCTCGAGCACCGGAGCTGCCTCCAGCTGTTCAGCGCCAACTTTAAAAAGAATGAAGAAATGAAGAGACATTGGAGAGCAACAAGGAATCGTTCACACTGGAGGCCATGAAGAGAATTCTCGGTCTCACTGCCGAGGGCAAAAGAGCCTCCAAGTGGTTTTCTGCTGTGGTAAAGAATAATGAGGTATGCCGAGGAGAAACAGGACTCTGCATTGCTGTTTATTAGTATATTCCAGCGGACCCTTAAGGACCCAAACCAGTTCATTAATGTCATGTATATGATTCTGAAAAGCATCTTTCTATATTATTATTATGTGGCCTTGCAGCAAGAAGATCGCCAGTTCAAATCTGCTGGTCAGCTGGACCTTGGTCTGTGAAGTTCGCATGTGGCTTCCCTCTGTTCATCGTGGTCTATGCACCACCATAAACTTAAAAGCCTGCAGAGACAGATATCACCGTGTGATCCAGGTGATGGCATCCTTCATGCAATGGATCTAAACAGTGGGTGAAAGGGCGCCCCAGGAGGTAATAACAAAAGGAGTCGATCTGCCACCGGATCACAAGGCACTCTTTCTTCACGTTGTTATACCGGGCTTCTCGCTCGGACAATTTCCGACTAATGTACCGTGATTTTTGGACCATAAGGTGCACTGTAGATGAACAGGTCGGTTTTCATACAGCCTCCCCAAAATTTGCTACTTTGCTCTCAGGTCCAGAACCTACCGAATTTCAAATTTCGGTAGGCTTTGACCTTTTCTTTCATCAGGTCCAACACCCCCCACAGCTTTCTGCCAAACAGTAATTCAAAGGGAGAAAATCCCGTGGAGGCCTGGGGCACCTCCAGCACTGCAAACAACAAAGGGTCTAACCAGCGATCCCAGTTGCGTTCATCTTCGTGAGTGAATTTATGAATCATGGACATGTCAGAGGTTGATAGATGCTGGTCCAAACAGATTTAATGTCCAGTAATTCATACAGTTCTTTTACTTTGTGAGACATGAACATTGTGCACTGGTCAGTCGATATCTCTTTCAGGAGGCCAAGTAGGGAGATGACCTGAAACAGCGCCTGTGCTACACTTGGCTCGACAAGGTCCATGCTAATGTGCTCAAATGGGACTTCCATTAATGGTAATGGGCACAAATGGGACTTCCATTAATGTAATGGGCACAAATGGGACTTCCATTAATGTAACGGGCACAAATGGGACTTCCATTAATGTAACGGGCACAAATGGGACTTCCATTAATGTAACGGGCACAAATGGGACTTCCATTAATGTAACGGGCACAAATGCGCTTTTGGAATTACCAACTAGGCTGAGCTGAGCACAGGGTGTCGTCACAAGTCTGTTCTGGTGGAAAATGTTCCATGAAGTGAGTTACCGGGACCGGCGGTGCCTTCACGCCCTCCTCACTCCTCGGTGTCGGACGCTTGCGTCGCTGCTGAGCACAGCACAAACCCTGTATATACCCTTTGGCACCTAGAACGCAGTGCGTCTCTCTGGGGGAGGGTGTCAGAGGACCAGCAACGCAGACTAGTCCCACCTCCATCAGACACTGATGCGATCGCCAGCAGGTGGTCCTCGGCCAATTTTACAGCAATTTCCAGGATAACCAGCCGATGAAAGTGGACCCACTCCACCGTTCCAGCTGGAAGCCACTCGTTGACTCCTCTCCATGACAGGGAGGCTCATAGTGTAGTCGGGCCTCTCCCCACAGGAGCGGCAACAAGCGGTAGGGCCCACTCCTCCTCCGGCCACCAGCACACCTCCACCATGGGTGCAGAGATCTCCTTCTCCTAGGCGTCATCTCCCTCCACCATCCGGTGAAACATCACAGGGAGTTTTCCAATACCTCTGTCTGCCGCTCGGCTTGGCCCTGCACTGCCTTCAGTCATTTACGATGACTGTTACATTTGTGCTTCTTTCACACATGCCTGCTTTTCCCAGGACCTCGCACCCAGAGGTGGCGTGCCTGCTTGGTGCTCCGTTCCAGTCGTTGCTCCATCAGCTTCTTCGCACTCTCTCCTCTTCCCAGCGGCTACTAAAACGTGGAAGGCATGATTAGATGACGTTCACCAGCTGTGACAATCAGCCTCCCCCTGACACCATGCCCTAAACCCACTGCTCCACCCCTCCTCTGCAGCTGAGCCACCAACCACACCCCATGACAAATTCATTCATTTCTCATTACTATGCATTACTCTCATATACTGGATCATGTATGACATGCCTACAGTCTCACACACTTACATAAATCCATATCTAATGAGGACATGCTCCCTTTGAGTGTTTACGTTTTTAACACAAGCTAACGGCACAGCTGAAAATGACGATGCATACTTCAGGTGTTCATTGTCAGCCAAGGTTTTCTGTCTTGTGTGTAGTTTGCTCTTTAAAATCACATTCTTGTGATTAAAAATAAAATCAGTCCAATGGCTACTCCTCAGATGTTGCAGACCTCTCTTCCACATCCTCCTCCTTCCACGTGAAATGAGCTGGGATGACTTTATGTACTTTAAATATTCTTTAAAGATAAAATTTTGTTACTGTGTAGAATTTGTAGTGTCAGGTGTGTATGTGAATTACGTGCACATACATGGCGCATGGCACCTAAAATATGTAGCATTATCTGTCTGCACTGACATGACAATCAGAGTATTAGCACAACTTCTGAGGCCAGTAAACAGCCCCATCTGCTGGGTATCCTAACAAACTACATGGAGCCGGTCTCTGGTACCTCTGCAGCCTCTTGATTTTCCAGGTAATTTCCAACCACCTCAAAAGTTTGAAAAAAAAATCTCACCTATGCAATCTAAATCTATACAATCCATTTTTTTCTATCCATCCATTTTCTTTTGTTTGTCTGTGGCTGGGTCGCAGGGGCAGCAACCTAAACAGAGAAGTCCAGGTCTCCCACTCCCCAGCCATGTCCTCCAGCTTATCTGAGGGAACACGAAGCATATCGAGGCCAGTCGAGAGCTGTAATCCCTCTAGTGTGTCCTGGGCCTGTCCCAGGGGCCTTCTTCTGGTAGGTAATGCCTGAAACACCTCACTCAGGAGGCATCTTAGTCAGATGCCCAAACCACCTCCTCTCTCAGGTTGCTGAACGCCTCACCCTATTTCTAAGGGAGAGCCCAGCTACCCTCAGAAGAAAGCTTTTTTTCAGCTGCTTGTATCTACAATCTCATTCATTACACTAAACACATAAGTGATTGTGGTGTCGTCCAAATCCAGCATAACATTCTGACTACTGACAGGTAAATTGAATAACAGCGATTATCTCTTCATCATGGCAGCTGTGAGTGGGTGGAATATATTAGTGAGTAGTGAACATTTAGTCCTCAAATGATGTGTTAGAAGCAAGAAAATGTGCAAGTAGAGGGGTTTAAGAAAACAAAGGCCAAACTGTGATGGCTAGATGACTGGATCAGAGCATCTCCAAAACTGCAACTCTCGTGGGGTTTTCCTGGTCTGCAGTGGTCTGTCTAACAAAAGTGGTCCAAGGACGGAAGGGTGGTGGACCAGAGACGGGGTCATGTAGGGCCAAGCACCACTTAAGCCCACGTGTTCCAATCCAATAGATGAGCTACTGTAGCTCAAACTGGGAAAAAGGTTCATGTTGGTTCTGATAGAAAGATGTTAGAATACGCAGTGCATTGCAGTTTCTCAACTTACAACTTAAAGGACTTAAAGGTTAAGGTCGTCACTTAATTGTCCTGGCTTTTTTCTAGTTCATATTTGTAGTTCATGTGTTAAATCAGCTTGCCTTGTGTTTGATATCATTCACCTACCTGCTTTCACAGACCAGTGGATATGGGCTTTGGACTCGTAGTAGACACAGTGGAAGCCTGCGTCCACATCAAGCCTGCACAGCATGTCATACATGCTCTTATTCTGGTCTGAGGTGGTGATATCCACCGCTCGGCCGTGATAGTGCAGAGGCTCTTCAGAATAATAGCCATCCTGATATTTCTCTTTCTATTAGCTTGAAAGAATTTTAATCTCCTAGGACCTGCGTCCACCAATGGACATCACATTTTGGGTTATTTAGACCAAAATACTCAATTTTGCTCTACAAGGGCCTGATATCCACTTACGGGGACATTATATGCTACTGTTCTATCAAAATTTGAAACGAATATCCTCATATGTGGCTCTGATTTTTCTTAACAACAAAAATAAGGTACAAAAAAAATCTGGTAATTGTTTGTTTTTACATTCATCAGGCCCCAATCAGCCCAAATATCAAAGAGAAATTAAAAATGCATGCCATGGAAGAGTTCGGGTCTTAGGAAGTTAAGTTAAGCTACACCTCATGATATAATAGATATCCATAGTTTAATTTTATCTTTATTCCCCAACCCCAGCAGTTAATTGCTGAGGTTGGGGAACACAATCACCACTGTGAGAGAGTAGAGACCAAAACAAACAGACCAAAGGGGAAAAATGAAACGAGTTCCTTGTTTCTTATTTAAGCTTATCATTTTTGGTTTTCCAGCCCACATTTTAATCATTTTGATTTAAAAATTAAAAGATAAAATGGAAAATAACATAACGCTCAACAAACAAACCACTGGTCCCCATACATTTTAAATTATGCATTGTTGCTGGTAAATGTCAGTGTTGTTGAGCTCCAGGCATGAGGTTTTAATCCAGTGAAACCACATCATAACTTTCTGAGCTGGCACACTCATTTTCATGGGTGAATGTGTGACAGGGTGCTTTAGTGCAACCAGTGCAACCAGTGAGGGCAGGGCAGATGAGCAAAGTGGAGCGAAAGACTCAAAGTGAGGAAGTATCAGAGAAAACTCACATGCAAAGTAAATTATTTCAGTTCATTTCAATTTCCGTTTTATTTATATAAAGTGCCAAATGACAGCAACAGTTGTGTTTTATACTGTAGGATAAAGATCCTACAATAATACTGAAAATAATAACAAAAAAACGCCTAACAATCAGATGACCCCCTGTGACAGTGGGAAGGAAAAACTCCCCTTTAACAGGAAGAAACCTCCAGCAGAACCAGGCTCAGAGAGGGGCGGGGCCATCTGCTGTGATTGGTTGGGGGTGAGGGGAGGGAGAAAGAACAACGACACACCGTGGAACAGAGCAAGAAAAGATAGAAGGTAATGATTAAATGCAGAGTGGCGTATAAACACATAGTGAGTGAAAAAAGCTGAGTGGAAAATCACTCACACCATGAGAAGGGCCCAGCAGCCTACGCCTATTGCAGCATAACTAAGGGAGGATTCAGGGTCACCTGATCCAGCCCTAACAAAAAGAAAAGTTTTAAGCCTAATCTTAGCATGTTCACTTCTGCGCCGCCATCCCCTAATGTGAAGGATCTTCAGCCTTTTATACCCACAGGTGCACACAATCAGCCAGTTATTTTCTCTTGGAGTGTCATGGGATCTCCAGGCAGCCAATCGTCTGCGTGGACTGGCACCCTCCAATCTGCACAGAAGAGGGCTGGCACAGGTCTCCCAGTAACCAATCATCCACGAGTCCTAGCACACTTGGATTTGCATAAATATAAAAAGGCAGTCTCACTCCCAAGGCTCAGGGCCGTAATACACACACACACACGTGTGTGTAAAGCAACAAACATCACTTGTCATCTGTCTAAAGGAGATTGTTCTGAAAGTCTTGTGCTTTGTTCAAATGCAACTTTGCAAACCTAACTTGTGCAGCTTTATTCTTTTAAAGAAAAAACACTTTCTCCTGCCAGTGCTTCCAAACAAGCTATACGTCTTTTTTTCTGATTCTCATGAACCTTTATCATCCGATCTGAAGCCTATAGAGTGTGGAATTTAGACAATAGGATTGTGTTCTATGTACGCGTGTGATTGTGACCTTATGACGACACTTACCTTTGGTTTCAGACGTGGAGCACCTGAACTGGCTGCTTTCCAAAGCAATGCTGAATGGTCTGTGACAGACAGGGCTGTAGCTCAGGAGGCTGAGCAGGTTAATGGATCAATCACAGGCTGTTCTGGTAAAGCGCTTTGAGTGCTCAGAGTAGAAAAGCACTATATAAGAACTGTTCTAAATATATTCAAATGTTGATAATTATCAATACAAATTTATATGCTATGCCATCCAGAGACCTGAAAGTGGCACTGTGGCACAATGAGATGGAAATTTCCAGTGAGATGCCATTTGTGGTTGTCTGTCCTTTCACAGTGGGTTTTAGCCTGACATACACTTTCTAATTATGACGCCTTATTTATTCATCGTTATCTGTTTCTTATGTCATGAACTGGCTCAAAGAAAGCAGGAGATTGCAGGGTTTACTTTAATATTGAGTCAGCAAATCAGCGTATGCTACTCGCTTCAAAGTCCGACACTTTTTAAAAATGCTTTTTATACTTCAGTGTACACCATTTTAACCTGCCTGTCACTCCAAGTACTCGAGTTTGCTTTACAGTAAAAAATGCAGCATTATTATTGGCAGGATTCCAGTCGTCCTTCAAGTCAAGACCGTAAGCAGAACTACTGCCTACCACCGACGTCATCATCAGCAACATTTACTCTATATGGTCCACGCTTGACTGCATCTGAGAAACCGCGATGATGGCGTGATAGTATTCTTACTTTCCCTCACTGTCATCAGCTGACCACATTACTGTATCGACTCTATTTAAAAGAATCAAATGTTGAACTGTTTTCAGAAAGATTCTGTGGAGTTCTCGGCCACGCCCACTTCTTGGTGTTTCTTTCAGCATTATACAACTCCTCTTGCCTCTCCTCCAACTTCTTTTGAAATGTTTTGCTGGTATAAAATGTACAAAATGCATTTCAACATGCTCTTGATTGATTTCATTTTGATTTTGTTTTATTTCAATGAGGTCTGCAAATCCCAGGATTATGTTTTTATTACATTTTGCACAATTGAGTCTAAATTCTAGCACAATATGTATTGCATACATTACATCAACACAAATATTAAATGCATTAATAGCACAGGGCATCTCTCCAAAGCATGGAGTTGGTATTAAAGGAAAAAGAGGATCTCACTATGAGTTTAAGCCGCCATGTGCCGCTGATTCTCCGTGTCTATGGATCTGTAGTGGAGAGACGGGCTGCGATTCTTCTGTAAGATATTCCACGTTTTGATGATGGAAGTGGAGAGGGTTATCTAACACTGGTCCAAACTCCCTCTGGACGGGGGAGATGTCACTCATTTCCAAGTCTTCCTTGCAAAATGTCGAACACAGAGCCGCCTGCAGCCTCCACGGTGCTGCTCATCCAATCTGAAGCAGAGCGCTGCAGCTTTAGTCAGGCTCACTGCTGCTGCAAGAGGACGGATGGAGCTGGGTGCAGTACTTCAGAGGGACGTCCAGACCCACCACAGGACCCACCACACTGAGCCACAGCAACACATAGTTCACTGGCCTGCCCACACACACACACACACACACACAAATATGTATGAATCCAGAGGAAGCAACAACTGCATCAAAAGAAAACTGCAAAGAGTCACGATGTCGACTCCCTCTGTCAGTTCAAACGTTTTATATACTGGGACAAAAAGCAATCAGATCTTTACCAGGTTTTAAAATGATTTAAATACAGACTCGGATAAACAGAACATGAGGTATTATACACGCTGTCACTTATTTAACAAAAACTAACTAAACGCAGAAGCAGAGATGTAGACAGCAGGAATGTATTTCATGTTACTGTTCTCAGACTGGTTTGATGTTTCAAGGCATCGGAGTGATGTTACACTCGTGTGCATTAAACCAGCGGTCCCCAACCCCCGGGCCTCGGACCGGTACCGGTCCGTGAGTCGTTTGGTACCGGGCCGCGAGAGTTGAGTCTCAGGTGTGAAATGTATAGTTTTCAGGGTTTTTATCGGTTTTCAGCGTTATTTTGTTATCGTTTTTATCGTTTACTCGGTTTTCCTGGGTCTTTTCACGTGTGTTCTGAATAAATCTTCTTTTTTTTGGTACCGGTACTAGTTTTATTTTGTTGTATTTATCCGCGACACCTTAAAGGCCGGTCCGTGAAAATATTGTCGGGCATAAACCGGTCCGTGGCGCAAAAAAGGTTGGAGACCGCTGGACTAAACACTGAAAAGCAACAAGACTGTTTTGAAAATGTAACGAGTTGAAATTACAGATATTCATATAAAAATGAAGAAAAAAGTACCTGAAAATTCTACTTAAGTACAAAAACAAAGTACTTGTACACACACACACACACACACACTCCTCGTGCCTATGGTACGACAACTTTTGTTCGTGCCCCTGGTACACTGCGCAGAAACACTTTGCCACACACACACACGGTCGTTTTTCTAATTGTACTGTCATGAAGAGTCTGAGATGTAGTTGTTGGGTTTTCTGTATTTTTGTATTTCTGCTTAGTTGTGTTAGCTCCAATATGTCTTGTTGTTGACTTTGTATTTAAATCATTTTAGAAACTTTTTAGGATCAGCTGATTTTCTTAAATAGCATCTTCATACGTCACCATCAGAGGTGACAGAGGGTGTAGACGAGATCTCCTGAAAGCTGCACGTTCAATCCTGTTTAACTTTACATCACAACCAAAGCTACGAGTGGACAGCTGCAGGGTCCTACGGTTCCCGAGTTACTACTTTGAATAAACTGACATTCAGTTAGTGAAAGCAACAACACGTCTACGTGTCAGTGTGACACCACGTGTGTTGATGTGATCTGATTTTGCAGCAGTTGGTCTTGAAAAAGTGTCCAGTTTTCACTAATGTGGACCTAAAAATAAGTTTGTTTTTCTAAATGCAATCCAAATCCAACCAGGCTAAAAATATAAGATTAGAAACAAAAGCCTGAGAAATATTTTAATAGAGGAGTCGACGTTCCCGAGGTGCTGCAGCCTGATCAACAGAGCAACACTGAACACGTTCAGCCGCTCACTGAGCTGCCTCAGAGTTTTACATTAACCCTTTAAGACCTACCATAGAACCAAGTCCGCCAGAGCTTATATTATATTTTTACATGCTGTGGAGCCATTTTTGGGAGCATTTCAAGTTGCTATACATCAATACAACCATTACAGCCCAGATTTTAATAATATGTCTGCATTAAGTGCATAGTAATTACATAAATTGCAAAAAAGTGCAATAAACTACAAAAAAATTTGAAAATCGTTTTGGTTTTTTTAACATATATTTCTAGTTAGAGAAATTTAAGAGGCTTATCCCTCAAAACTGTAAATACAAAAAAGTTGCACAAAATAGTTTCCCACCACAGGAAATTTATTTTGAGTGTCTTCATAGTTTTATTTTTGAAATACACCAATTTTTATATACTGCAGGAAAAATGAAAATAAACATTATAGTGCAAATTTGCAAAAAAGCAGCATATGCATCAAAATAAACTATTTCCAGCAGTGCAATATGAGTCCTAAGCATCCCAGAAACCACACAGAAAGTCATAAAGTCAAACATAACTTTTAAAAACACCAGTATAGGCTCATTGAGGCCCGGATGGTAAAAAACTACATTTCCACGAAAATGACGCCACTTCCGGTTTCGGGCAGGTCATGGCGGACATGCGATAGTTCACGCTGATGGACGTAGGAAGTGTTATGAACAGCTGATCGGATCGGCAAAGCGTGTTTCTGGAATATTATGTTTTTGTTGCTGCAAGTGCTTTTTATGCAGTTTTTGCAAAGCTATATGTGGAAGGAAACTGTGACCGAGGACAAGCTGATGGCATAAGATGTAAGTACAACTCCTCCGGTTTCATATGCAAAAGAAATTATTGCGCTAGCTCACGTGGTTGCAGAGCTACCGGGATTTAAAAATAGTTACGCAAAACAGAGCGTGCTGCTCTGACCGGTTTTAAAGGGTTAACAGTGCTGTGGTTCAGCGCCCCTACCTGGGCTGTTCCTCCTGCAGCACAGGCCTCAGGAACTCCTCCGTCCTACAGGGGTGGAGCATAAAGAAAGGCTGACCCAGCAGAGGATGCTCCTGGCACACAGACATAAGAGTAAGTGGATCGTCAGGAGGAAAGTAAAGACGATGATGCTGAGACTTCCTTTACCTGTTGAGTGATTGCAGTCAAAGGACTGTTCTGAAGGCAGCGTCTGAAGTTTGGATGAACTGAGCTCCACACGTCCTCTAACATCACACTCCGACCCTCTGACAAAGAAGCAGAGCAAAACGGGTGAGTTTGTACCACAGGGACCTGCTGAGGGACGACCTCCTGCCACAGGTTAGTGCATCATCACCAACATCAGCTGTGGTATCAAACAGGAGGACGCGGGGTAGATGTGTGTGTGTGCAGTGGCTCCTCATGTGTAACTAACCCAGGGTGAACGCTCTGAAATACAGCACCGGAGCACTGTAGCTGCAGGAGTACAGGATGTGATACTCGTACTGAAGCACGTGGCTGCTGCCTTCAGACAGCGCGCAGACCGCATCGTCCTCATCGCCACCGTCGCCTGTGATGCCGTCAGGATGAAGACGGGTAGCAACAACAGGCTGTGGAGGAAGAGACACGTTTAGTGATGTTTAGTGGAGAACAGCTGGAAAATGAAGCGCTGCTCAAGTTTCACCTGCGTCCTTTCCTGTTGCTGCAGCTCTTGGATGGGGGGAGCGAAAATGGGGGAAACCGAAGCAGCTTCCTGTTTCTGTGCATCGCAGCAGTCGGCTACGACTGACCTGAGAACAGTCTTCCTGAGGTAGCCCTCTTCTGAACCCTGCACCAAAATCAGACTCCTTTAAAGCACAGCTCCAGGCTGCTCGTCAACATTAAGATTGAGAGGCCTCCTCACCTGGACGGCCTCCCAGCTCCAGCCATCTCTCAGATGCTCAGACTGCTGCAGGAGGAGCTGACAGCAGGAAAGGAACTCCTTTTCATTCAGCGCACACACACTCATCTATGCAGAGGACACACAAAAAACAGTATTTCATGTGTAGTCAGACTGTGGGTGCACGTGTGCTGATATAAGGTGCATAAATATCAGGACCAAGACAACTCAGAGGCAGGTGAAGTGCAGCCTCAGCTTTCATTCAGCAAGTTCAACTAAAAGTTTGCATAAAAATATAAGTAACTAAAGCATTTATTCAACACAATCCCATCATTCCAGGGGCTCAAAAGTAATTGGACAAATCAAATAACTGAAAATAAAATGTTCATTTCTAATACTGGGGTGAAAATCCTTTGCTGACAATGACAGCCTGAAGTCTTGAACATCACTAGATGTCCTCCTGACTCTCCCGGGCCTTTACTGCAGCAGCTCTCAGTTGCTGTCTGTCTTCAACACTTGAAATGCTCAACTGGGTTAAGATCAGGTGACTGACTTGGTCATTCAAGAATATTCCACTTCTTTGCTTTAATAAACTCTTGCAGTGCAAGCTGTCCAGCGTCCATCAAGTGAACAACACTCTCCATGAGTGTTGTTCACTTGATTGGCTGTTGTAAAGTCTTTCCTCATCACCATGGTAATGATTCTGCAGTCATCCATAGACGTCCAGGTCTTTTCGTGTTTCTGACTTCACCAGTGCTTACTTTCTTTCTCAGGATGAACCAAAGTGTAGATTTTTCCATATTGTAAAGACATTTCTCGGATGGGTTTGTTTCTGCAGCTTCAGGATGGCTTGTTTCCTGCATGGACAGCTCCTTTGACCACATGTTGTCTGTTCACAGCAAAATCTCCAAATGCAAGCAGCACACCTCAAATCAGCTCCAGGCACAAGGACATAACAAAGGACCTGCCCACCAATTACATTGGTCCCTTTAAAAACAGGCTGGCACATGTTAAGGAGCTGAGATTTCTAAACTCTTCATCCAATTTGAATGTAGATAGTCTACACATCATGTCCACGTCCATTATAGAACCATAACTGGAAAATGTTTCAGTAAACAGGTTAAAAACTAAACTTGTGTCAGTGTTCAAATATATAAGGACCTGATTGTCTTTGATTTTTCTCAGAAATGGAGCTCATGTTACGTACAGATGCACTGACCTCATATTTAGATGGAATATTGCTTCAAGGCAAGATGACTCGTGTATTTCACCCTGGCTGCGACAGCGTTTTTCCTACGTTTGCGTAAGTGTTTAAGTTGACTGCTAACTGTGAGTTACCAAACCTAAATGCGCTCACGCTAGAGATGCTCTTCTGCTTCTTCCCTCACTCTTGCTCATTATGGTTGATGTAACAGTTGTTGGGACACTTTTATTACACTCACAGTAACGTAAAGCATCGTCTTAATTGTTATTATCCCTTATTGTCAGGGATCCCACATGGGAGGTGAAGAACCACAAATTATTCATAGTTAAAGCAAAGTTACGTGCTACATATCTGCATGCTCAAACAACTGGGTAAGTACATCCCAGAAAGTTGATTCTTTTCATCTGGATGCAGCGTAATGCAAGCTCTTCCAATGCAACCACAGCATTGGAAGAGCTTGAAAGTACCGTTAGTGCACAACCAGCCAAAGCACCACAAAGGCTACGTTCACTCTGCAGGCGAAAGCACATCAAATCCGATTTTCTGACCCTATGCGACCATCTATCCGATCATGGTGTGACAGTGTGAACGGCACAAATCTGATTTTTTCAAATCCGATCTGGGTCACTTTCGTATGTGGTGCTGAATCCGATACATATCTGATGTTTTAGAAAGCGACTGCTGTGTGAACGGTCAGGTCGCATTAAATCCGTCTTTTACGTCACTGACACAAGACAGACGCCAATTATCAGCGCCGGAGAAGACATCGTGAACGCTTCCTGTCCATCCGGTGTAGATGTTAGTGAAACTGTTGGGAAGACAACGTTGGAGAAACGTGAACATTTTATTTGTTCTGTATAATCTGCAGATTGTGACAGAAATCTGCAACTATCCTTTGAAGCAGCGCTCCTCTAAAACAGCAATATGGATCATTATTAGGTTATTTACATTATTATGTAAATAACAAAATAACTTAAAGCAAAAATTGGGAAACGTGAAGTCTGAAGTCTTCATCAGTCAAACAATACTGTTGCTCTGGGTCTAAACAGAGCGCGTTGTGTGTGACGTCTTCTTTTGTGCATGCGGCGGCTTAGAGCGTTCACACTAGAGCGCGTTTGCTGTCGCATTTTATTTGTGAACGAGCAGACAAAAAAATCAGATTTGAGCATCAAGACCTTCAGAGTGAACGTAGCCAAAGACTGCAGGCGCGACATGTGATGGGACACAATCAGTCTCCTCAGACCGTGACCTGTCCTGATGATAAGAGGGTTGTGTGAAGGAGTTAAAAACAGAGCCAAAGGGTCTGACTGTCCAAGGTGGGCAGCTGTGCCGGTCTTGGAGGATCCTCTGATGTTGGTGTAAACCTGATCCAGTGTTTTTCCATTCCATGTTCCAATGGGAACGTTTTTGTGGCACTTTGGTAACACAGAGTTCAGGTGTGTGTGGTTAAAGTCCCCCGCCATAATAAGGGAACTAGCTGGAAGTCTTGTTGTTTACTGATGGCATCATGCAGTCTACTCGCGGCTAATTTTGCACTGGTCCATAGATGACTGTACACAGCAAAGACAAACAGCGTGCTACGTTCATTGCTGAGATGAAAAGGTGTCCATTTTAGCAACGTGAACTCCGAGTCTGTCGAAAATGTTTTTCTCTTGTCCAGAAATTGTCTTTCGACAAATGCACACACCTCTTCCTTTGTTCTTCTCAGCCTCTGGTGTGCAGTACACTCTGTAGACACGGTGCCCCTGTGTTTCCACAGCTGCATCTGGGATGTTTTTAATGCAGCCACGTCTCGGAAATTATTGTTCCACACCTGTCACTGACAAACTAGTCTCAAATCATCCGTTTTGTTGAAAAGTGAGTGAGAACAGGCGAGAACTAAACTGTGCCGCGACTAACGTAGCCCGGCTCTAATCAGAGCGTGTGCAGGTCCAGTTGGTTTTGATTCCAGGGCCGAATTTCTAAAAAAGAGATTTGGCTGTGAGGTGGATCAGTGTTCTTTTTGTACTGATGAAAATGAAACCCTAAAACATTTTTTCCATGCCCTATCACACAATGCTTTTGGTGTGACATAAAAAATTGGATTTCTCTAAAAATGAATGATGTGCCACCATTTGAACTATATTATATGTTTTTTATATGGATCATCTAGCTTTGGAAGTCTCTGTCAGAGATATTTACCCAACATGGTATTGAGTAAATATCATAGCCATTGTGCTAAATGGAGGAACTCTAAGCCTTCTTTCCCTGGTTTTATTAATGATTTTAAGGTTTTTTTTCTTCGCTTAAAAAGACAAAGAGCAAATACGCCAGTAACTTTTACCAGGGTATTGCCCATCTCCTGCTATTCTAAATTTAGACTTATTTGATGTTTTTAGTTTCACTGCTCCCTTTTATGCACAATTTAAATGCCTGCCATGTATCTTTTCTGTTTTTTAATTGTACTTTTTTATTCATTTACGTTTCTATTATTCCCCTAATGCTGTATTTCTTGTACTGCTTCTAATTTTCATTTGTATTATTATCCGTTTTCCTCTTTGAGAGTTTGTATTTTGCAATTGCTCAATAAAAAACCCGTTTGTTTTCCGGATCACGTGACCACTGCCTTCATGACGATTCATACGCGGGTTCCTCATCCGGCTCCTGCGATGCGTTTTTTTTTAAATTTTTTTTATTTGGATACAAATTGTAAACTCACTGTCTGACCCATACTCCGGAACAGTAGGAGGCGGTAATGCTCCTTTACGTTGGTTGCCAACCGCCGTTAAACACAAAGAAGAAGAAGAAGAAGGCTCCTGAGACGCGTTTATACCGCCGCCATATTGCAGCGGGGTTCTTCGGGTCAGCCCAAAATAACAGAAGATGCCAGACTTTTGTGCCGCTCTCGGGTGCTCTCATCAAAGGAACGCCAACACCAAGCAGCGGGGAATAACGTTTCACAGGTGAGCCGCTACAACACTACTGTTGTACGAGCATCTAGTTATACGACTATTAGCGTTTCTTCACACAGCCGAGTGTCAACAGCTTTAACAGTTATTTACCTTCAAGCTGCCAAAATATTAAAGCGTCAGTGAGAAGCTGTGAGTCAGCTGGGTGCTGTAGTACTGACCCACGTTATCTGTGGTAATGTTGCTCCTGTGTGTTTATTTCATCTCGCACTCACCGAGCACAGCACTGCGCGAAGGGTCCCGTACGAAACTGCCACATCCGTTTTACGACAGTTCCTACCGCTTTCTGTCATGGCACCGAGTGACGTCGCAGCAAACGTATTTATTATTTATGCCGCAGTGATTTGCGATACCACTGATTTCCTTTCAGATCCGATACTTTGTACAGAAACTTAATGTGTGATTTAAATTTGTAGTTTCATAACGATCACACGACATCAGACAACTTATCCTTATTGTTTAATTATGAAGAATTATCATGTAGAAATAAAAGCCTGAACTTAACTGACGTTATATGAACACGTATATGTGTCATTTAACATGTATGTACTTGCCTGGACATTTCAACAAAAACATTCTACATTCACACTTTCCGTCATCCACGGTAGAGCTGCGCCACACTACACATTTTGGTATCAATCCAATACCAAGTAAATACAGCGCCACTATTGCTGATATCCGTACCAATAATTGTAAGTTATTCAGGCAGCTGATTGGGGGAGAGTGGTGTGCCATCACTTAGGAGATGAAGTCTCAATTTGCAAATTCTGAGCACATTTTATTCACCATCACTGTCATTGTTACTTTGCATAATAATTAGTTAACACAACAAAACACACCTTTCAGCTTTTTATGTGTTTTGAAACGGGGTTTTTGGGGACCTGGAATGTAAATGTTTCTGTCTCTAAACACACAAAAAGGTTTAGAAATTGTTTGTAGTGCATGTTTGAGGTTTATTTTTTCAAAGAAATAATTAACACAGTTCAGTGGGCTACATACTGAATTTGAAGGATGGCAAAGTTGGATGGATCCACCCTCCTCTAACGTTTACGTTGTAAAGTGGGACTACAGCTATTGTTCAGACAACAAGAACAATGAATTGCATGGCCTTCTAAAAATAATATTGGAAAAAAATAATAGCTGATTTTGAATCCAGTAAGTTCAGGTAACAGATGTTTTCATGTACCTGTATGGAGATATTTCCCTATTCAAACAACAGTGCCCACTCTGTCCCAATGCGCCTAAACAAGAGGAAATGCTGCTCATTTGTTTCAGGCAATCCAGCCCAGATCTTTGGAGAGTCTCTGCTGGAATAGTTTTTGATCATTTCAGCTTCTTCAGATGTTAACTGTAATTATTAGAGAGATTATTATATTTTTGTCACCAGTCTTCCTTGAATACTTGAGATAAAAAAATCTAACTTTAGTGTTTTGTATGTTAGAACTTTACTCTTCTTATTGACTGAAGCACCAACAACAGCACAAGCAAGCTTGGGCTAGTTACGTGGTGCAGACAGGGGCTGTGACTGCCCCAGGCATGCTTTGTGTTCCCCTGCTGAAGCATGAAAGAGGCCGGGGGTTTATGAGTCGTGGTTCAGTAGAGAGTACCAATCCGTGCAGTGGTTTGTAGCCTCGTGGATGTTGATGTGACTCACAGGTTCAGATTCGATGGGGGAAAACAAGAGAATGTGCTGAATTTCAGATCTTATCTTTCAGATTTTAAAGTGAACATGAAGCTCATTTTCCACATTATGGTCATTCTAGGAGCCAGGAAAGAGAATTCTCCTGGGTAGGGCTGCTCGATTATGGCCAAAATGATAATCACGATTATTTTCACTGAAATTGACGATATTTATTTAACAATAACAATGTGTTGAATAATGACTTTAAAGATTGTCAAAAATAATATAAATTAGTGCAAATACTGATAACAGTGCAAATGTTTGCAATATAAGAAATAAATGAAAAATGTAAACATCTATGTTTAGTGAACTTTGCAGTGTTGCTCTGTGGTGCAGCTACGACACTGTAGCAAAGTTTACACACTGTGTCTACTTGATCCACGTCTGACTCATGAACCCATAATGTTTCCACACCACTCAAGTTTTTTACCTCTTTTCAACCAACAGCAGTCACTCTCCTCTCCAAATAACTTCTGCTGAGCTTTCCGAGCTTCCCTCGGGTCCTCTTAATCAGCGGTCCCCAACCCCCGGGCCTCGGACCGGTACCGGTCCGTGAGTCGTTTGGTACCGGGCCGCGAGAGTTGAGGCTCAGGTGTGAAATGTATAGTTTTCAGGGTTTTTATCGGTTTTCAGCGTTATTTTGTTATCGTTTTTATCGTTTACTCGGTTTTCCTGGGTCTTTTCACGTGTGTTATGAATAAATCTTCTTTTTTTCTGTACCGGTACTAGTTTTATTTTGTTGTATTTATCCGCGACACCTTAAAGGCCGGTCCGTGAAAATATTGTCGGGCATAAACCGGTCCGTGGTGCAAAAAAGGTTGGAGACCGCTGCTCTTAATTGTTGTGACACGTGTTTGAAATGCAGAGAGGTGCGCTCGATTTGCCACACGGAGCAGCGCGAGAGTAAAGCACGAGGGAGGGGCTAATAATCGGCTCAGTCATTTTTAATGATCGTTGAAAGCCCAGATCGTAATCGAGATTAAAATTAGATTAATTGAGCAGCCCTACTCCTGGGTACGCCCACTGGGTAATGACCTGCAGCCAATCAGTGCGCGGTGTCCTTTGTTTCTCAGTCAGAACCAGCACTCCCACACGGTCAAGGGAAAAACAGCTTAAGGCTCCATAATGGGATACGGTGAACACAAAAACAGGCAGCTGTGTTGAATCAGCAGTGCTAACATGAAATGAGAAAAGCTGAGAATACAACAGGACCACATGCTGTTCTCCTCATGAGGGTCTTATCTCTGTAGGTTCCCGAAGGACAAAGTTAAAAGGCAGTTATGGAAAATGGCCCTGAAGAGACGAGACTTTGAGCCAAACGACCGCTCGGTTGTCTGCAGCTGTCATTTCAAAGCAGAAGACTTTGACAGGACTGGACAGACGACTCGTATAAGAGAAGGAGTGATCCCATCCGTTTTTTTATTTACAAGACATCTCGGCAAGGTGAGTATCACATATCACAGGCTGTGTTGAACCGAGTGATAACTGTGAGGAAAACCTTTTGCACTCTGAACCTTCCCAGGAACATACTGCAACCAGGACAAGCAGGACCTCCCAGAAAGCTGCAGAAGAACTCCCACAGGTGCAGGCTGTGGAGCAAACATCTGTGAGTGACAGCTGCCGTTTACACATTCTGGACCTTCGTTGGTTAGAAAGCCACTTTTCATTCAGTCGTAATATTTTTCAGGATCATCAGTATGCTCTAGACCCAGTGCAAGTAAAAAAGCGGTTAAACGAGGCCCGGGAGAAGCTGGAAGAATTGCGTCGGGACTTGAGAAATGCTAAGGATCGGGAAAGGAGGCACAAAAAGACAGTAAAAAGCTTGCTGGAGGATTTGAAACACAAACACATGCTCTCAGAAGAACTGCAGCAAAGACTGGATGATATTCTGCTTGGCTAAACTGTGGCCTCTCTCTGTCTCTCTGCCTGCGATGTTCCTAAAAAACAAAAAAACGCTGCTCAGATTTGATATTAAAGTTCTTAAAAAAATAGCGTTTCCATGACAACATATGGGTTATATTAGTGTGATCCTTGTAAATGTTCAAAATAAAATCTATAACACTTTTTTAAAAACCAGTGATAGACGTTTATCAAACATAACATTCATACTGGAAGCAAAGGAACCTCTCACTCGTCTTTCATTAAGTGCTCGTCAGCAAGCAGCAGACCCAGAGCATCACCTGAGAGCAGACCGATGTTAACCACCACTCAGGAAGCGGTTCCTCAAAGACTTTGTCCAGTGTTAAGAAGCATCCTTCCAGAAGACTTCAGTTGAGCTGCTTTCACTGACAAACGTAGCAGCACAGGTCGCTGTGTGCTGCTGTTCCAGGTTTTAGAGCAATTTAATGGAATAATCTGACAAATAATCTGACCTGCTGTTGTGGTTTCAAGGCCTGATATTGCACATAATCTAAGGCTACGTTCACACTGCAGGCGAAAGCGCATCAAATCCGATTTTTTTGACCCTATGCGACCCATATCCGATCATGGTGTGACAGTGTGAACGGCACAAATCCGATATTTTCAAATCCGATCTGGGTCACTTTCGTATGTGGTCCTGAATCCGATACATATCCGATGTTTTAGAAAGCTGCTGTTTGATGGTCATGTCGCATTAAATCCGTCTTTTACGTCATTGACGCAAGACAGACGCCGATTATCAGCGCCGGAGAAGACATCGTGAACGCTTCCTGGCCATCCAGCGTAGATGTCAGTGAAACTGTTGGGAAGACAACGTTGGAGAAACGTGAACATTTTCTTTGTACTGTATAATCTGCAGATTCTGACAGAAATCTGCAACTATCCTTTGAAGCACCGCTCCTCTAAAACAGCAATAAGGATCATTATTAGGTTATTTACATTATTATGTAAATAACAAAATAACTTAAAGCAAAAATTGGGAAACGTGAAGTCCGAAGTCTTTATATTAACGACCATCAGTCAAACAATACTGTTGCTCTGGGTCTAAACAGAGCGCGTTGTGTGTGACGTCTTCTTTTGCGCATGCAGGCGCTTTGAGCGTTCACACTAGAGCGCGTTTGCTGTCACATTTTATTTGTAGTGTGAACGAGCAGACAAAAAAATCTGAATTGAGCATTAAGACCTGCAGAGTGAACGTAGCCTAAGTAGTCTTGCAGACACAGCATGCTAACGATGTCTTAGTCTGAAACCTCTAAGATCCACTCCAGAAGGCTTGGCTTGTATCTCATTTTTACTTTCACATTAGATTTTATGTGTCTATTATCAATTCTTTCCCGTTTTGTTGAACTATTCCATCGTCTGCTACACAAACCCAGATTCTTAAGCATTAACAAGCTGTTCTTTTAAGCACAACTTGGTTCATGCGTGTTATAGAGCTCAACCTTCATGCGGCTCCTCTGCAGTAACATTAAGCACACCTTTGATCTCACGAGTGTCCAATCAGATCTCGAGACATATTTTTGTACTCTTACAATAAATCATTTCATCTCTCGTAGTCACTCCCATTTATATTTATTTAAAAGCCAAGCTATATCACTTATGAGTTGCTAGTATTGAACCGATCATTGTAATACTTGAAGTTAACAACCTTCACCTTGAACGAGTTCAGTTTATTTCTGTAGCACCAGATCACAGCAGTCGTCTGTGCCAGCCCAGGTTCATGTGTGGACTGCAGAGAGCGCTGCTCAGGTTCCACCATCTCAGTTTAACAGGTCGACACTTACAAACATGAGCGGCAGGACATGGGAAAAGAAGACATTTATTGAAATAATGCAAAAGAAACTAAACACGAAGACATTTTTGTAATTTTTTTCTCCCAATCAAGCAAAATGTAACAGTTTCCACATCAAAAACATGATCAACACTGAAACAGTCGTGCCCAGCTCAATCAGACAGTTCTGTTTGAGGGCAACAGCAAAACAGCAGAGCTTTGTTCCCGGTCTTTTATAACACAGAAAAAACTGAAACACAACACACCGTCCTTTGAAAATCAAATATATACATTTTCTTACAGTATTTACACTTTGAATGAAAAGTAAAACAATCACCACTCTAGATCCTTCTGTCCCGGAGTCAAAGGAAAAGCACATCATGTCGACAAAAGTGAGAATGGCACACAATGTCGCTGCTGCCATACCACGCTGTCGGGGAGAAGCAGCAGGGTTTGCTTGATTCCACAAAGGATGCTGGGAAGACGTGAGGCAAATGAAGGGTCAGGAACAGGCTCAGCCTCAGGACAGGGCCGGTCCTCCAGCTGGCTTCACTTCACACCCACTGTCTTGGGAACATTAAACATCCCGCAACTCATGACAACTGTGTTTGACAACTGGTTGGTGTTTTGTCTTACAACTCTGAGCTTGGGGTGGGGTTGTTACTATTGTGAATGGTGTATGTTAACCTAAATCATCAGAAGCCCCTCGGACACTGCACGACTATGGTAACGAGTGTCCTGCTTTACTGTTAATTATCCTTTACACAGGAAGCACCACATTGTGTTCACTAAAACATCAAACTAATGACTAAGACCAAAAACATAGTAAAAAAGGGTTTAGGAGAAGTGGGCTAATTATGTCAAACATTTGCATACATGCAGTTGGAGGGTTTCGCCTGCTTGTCATTAAAAACAATGCTTTGACTTATTAAACATTTCTTGTAACCCAAACCGTATAACCTGCTGCTGATAATCGGGTGTTGTCGCTGCACGTTCCTAACCAAACAGAGTAGAAAAGCGCTATCCGGTCGTTAAGTGATGACGTGACGAATCCTACTTCCGGGCCTAAAGTAGTCTGCGTTTAATATGCTTTTGTGTTGTTAACATGTTTAATGTTTTGTATTTTCTTCTATTTAATCTCAAAAAGCTCCTAAAACAGTCAGTTATCACTGTTGACCTCCCTCGGCTTTTATTACCGCTAATCATTTATTTAAGCTCAGTTTTTAAAACCTTAGGATGTAGCTACAGCCCAGCCCATGCAGCAGTATATGAATGACTAACCTCGTATTGTGGATGGATTATCTCAGTTGTTCTCCTGGCTGAAGTTTGGTCCTTTTACAACATCCTGCCATGCCATTACATTTGTTCCTGACCACCGAGAACACTCACGTTAACTTTTATCCAGTGGAAAAAAAGTTAGCTTGTTTATGCTATGCTAACATAGCTGTGTCGCTAGCGGTCACGTAGCACGTCATTATATACCAGCTAGCCAAACTTCAGTAACCCTACAAACGTCACTGCTGTTTAGTTTTCTGTCTTCATTTATGTTGGAAGTGATAACAGAGCTGTACGTTTTAATTTGTTTCCAAACCCCCGCAGTCAGGACATGCTATATTGTATTAAGATAGAAGCTAGCTAGCTAGTTAGCTAGCGAGCTAACTTCCTGCTAACTTCTAACTCCGTTAAATATCATAAATTCCGTTTTCATGGATGCCTGGATGTTAAACTCAATTGTTACACCTGGTAGAGCAGAACGCTGATCATTTTATTAAAGATGAAAGACTTTAGACAGTTTTTCAACTCTCAGTAATGCCATAGTGATCGTTTGATATATGGACCTGCAGCGGAGTTTAGGCCCAGACACGGCTAGTGACGTCAGACTGAACGACCGGATATAAGAATCAGTCCATTTGTATATCTCAGAGTTTAACAATGAATTTCATGACTCTTTTAAAATGTTTTCAGAGCACTAGTTTGACATTTTAGAGGTAATATTTATATTCAGTATGCTGACAGTATCACTGTTCAGCATCATCTAATTATTCCCTATATCCTCTGTAATGTTAAGTGGGTATCTTCAGTTGCTTTCATGTTTACTACCATTTTCACTTGTGCTGGCAGCGTGTGCTCATTGACTGAAGAAGCATCTAACCAATCGCTGGTTCTGGATCTGATGAGAGCCTTTTAAGGCATACTGACACTTGGACTCATGACACAACTCATTGCGTCTCCTATAAGGTGCAGAGGCTGCTGGGAGAATGAGTCCTCAGAGAAAACCAGTGCTTTCCTGGTACTCGTTTCCTTGTTTCCTAGCAGCTGAACTGAGTTTTTGTGTTTCACGAGGCACGTGCTATTTTCAAGAATTTGATGTTTGGAGGGTTTTTGAGATTATTACAGCTATACACTTTGTTCATAATTACTCAGAAGAACAAGCATTATACTGTGACCCTAACTGCTCAGCAAAGACACGACCCTGTGCATCATTTCAGGAAACAAGACCTTGTTCCTGTACCTGAGAGCACTGTGTGAACAGCTAACCAGTGATGTACAGGTGCATTTAGAAATGTTTCACATGTTACATTCACTTATGACTGCATCTACGCTGCACCTGGAGTTCTGTAAGTATGAAACATTCAAAGCTGTAAGACCTCTGGCAGCAGCTGTGTCCATTAAGTGAAGCATTTATATTCTGACACTGAGAGCAAGCACCTTGTTTTTGGTTGCATTTGAAAGTGGACGGCTTTATAGGGAGCTTAACTAACATGTGAGCCATCTTACCCCCAACCCAAATTCAGTTTAACGTTGCAGAGCTGACTCCAGCTGTTTCAGACGTTTATGCTTCCACAGCACCAACACTATCTGCAGTGCAGTATGAGGGGCAGTGAAGTGAAGCCAGCAGGGCGCTTGGACCTTTGCAGACCTGTAAATGAGCTAAAAGGAGGAGGTGGTGGTGGGGTAGATGGAACTGCTGGCTGAGGCACTGCATTCACACCCATATGGCTTCAGGCCTTCAGACATGTCAGCGGCTTGCAGACAGATGTGAAGGGTGGTGTGGAACTCGTAATCCGGCCACCGTCATTATTAGGAGCAAACAAAGGCCGAGTGAAAGACTTTCCTCCTGTGATGGACTGACTGAGGGTTTGGATACAGCAGAGAGATGGAGTCAGCGCAGGGTGCAATCAGCGTGAGCAACACTTCAGTCTGACACCTTCATACACTGTTCTGCACTGCAACACGGTATGCATAATATTGCTTTCAGTGTAGGTTTTTGCACGTGGTGACACATGATGATTTGTACCAACACTGTTTTGACAGGAGAGTCTTGGTGTCCTGCAGCTTCACATTCTCATTAGGTTTCCACTGCAATAAAGGTTTGAACCGTCTGTGGATACATCTACAGGTCTGATTGTTTCAGCTTCTTCAACGCCGGGCGTTTGGTTTATTTGGGTGCCACCAAAGAAAAGTCAGTAGTTCTGTTTAATAGTCCCACTGACATCGGCGGCGTGAAGTCAAGGTTTGGTACTTTAACACTTGTGTTGATGTCACCCTACGTCATGAAAGCAGCCACACGGAAGAAATCTGTTCATTAGCACAGTTAATTTTGACTCGAGTGGTCAATGGCTGCCTGAATGGGGAAAGGCTCCAACCCTCTGTGACCTTAAGATGGAGTAGTTGGGAAATTCCCATTAAAGCCACGGCTTATATCAAAAGCTGTCAAATTGAAACTAGAGGTCATGGTTTTCTCTAGAATACTGTAGACTCTTCACTTTGCAGCGTAAAGTGCTTTGAGGTGACTGCTGTTGTGATCTGGTGCTAAATAAATACACCTGAATTGATTGAATTCCCACCTCAGAACACCTAAACTCTCCGCTGAAATGTTCTGTTGGCTGACATGGAGGCGTAATGAGACATTTCACGATAAAGGCCAACGAGTGTAATGGTTTGATGGTGTAACCACATAAATATGCTCAGAGTTTGTGACATTAGTTTTTGTTTCATGTTCCTTGCTTTCCTTCTTGTCTCACTCACCACCCGCTCCGATGTCTTTATTTCAGAGTTTTTCAACAATTTGCAGCAACTTCATTGAGGCAATTGGCGAAGTCATCAATCCATCCTTTAACAGTCACTTTACGCAAATATCAAGCGATTTTACCGAGTTTGCTCCGACAGTTCAGTCGTGTTTGCAGCGGCGCCTTTCACAAGGTGTGTTTAGCAGCCTCGTCAGCACGGCTGTTCTCACAGTGGACATTTGGACTTGTTGCTGTAGGAAAGCACAGACGATGACTCCGTTCCACCAACTTATGAACAATGACAACTCAAGTTATGGCAACAGGTGCTACTTGATAAGGATTTTCACTTTTTATTTAAAATTCATGTGCTGTTTAACCGTGGGTAATAGCAACAGGTATTTGTTAACTGCACTGTTACCCAAACCTCCCAGTGTTGCTGTCCAGGGTTGCCAACTGCCCCGTTTTAGCTGTATAATGAGCAAACACTGGTTTGTCCCTTAGTCCACCTTAAATGTCCCATTTATTGACCATTACCTGCAATGTCACATACAGTGCATATGTGCACTACACCCAGCTGGTTGTGTATTGTGCTTCTGGCATGCCAGAGTGTCCCGTATTTGTTAGCTAAAAAGTTGGCAACCCTATTACTGTAAGTGAATGATGCTACTTTCAAGATTAGGCTTCAAACTTTCCTTTTTGCTAAAGCATATAGTTAGGGCTGGACCAGGTGACGCTGAATCCTCCCTTAGTTATGCTGCAATAGATGTAGGCTGCCGGGGATTCCCATGATGCATTGAGTTTTTCCTTTCCAGTCACCTTTCTCACTCACTATGTATTAACAGACCTCTCTGTATTGAATCATATCTGTTATTAACCTCTGTCTCTCTTCCACAGCATGTCTTTATCCTGTCTTCCTTCTCTCACCCCAACCAATCGCAGCAGATGGCCCCGCCCCTCCCTGAGCCTGGTTCTGTTGGAGGTTTCTTCCTGTTAAAAGGGAGTTTTTCCTTCCCACTGTCGCCAAAGTGCTTGCTCATAGGGGGTCATATGATTGTTGGGTTTTTCTCTGTATCTATGAAGCGCTTTGAGGCGACTTTTGTTGTGATTTGGCGCTATATAAATAAAATGGAATTGAATTGAATTGAATTGAATTACTGATGTTTCTGATAAGGCGAAAGCAGGAAACTGGGGAGATGATCACCTCAAACAATCAGAAAAGTGCTGTGAGGAAGAACTTCTGGGAGGTGCTAGACGAACCACGAGTGTGACGTCATTCACCAATGGTTTAGCAATAAGCTACATGCGCTGCGTTGAGTGCAAATTTAGGCAGATTGTGTGACGGACAGCTGCCTCCGTCCAAGAAATGTGCTGATTTAATGCTGAATCCACAAACCCACTTAGCAGGGTCGTTGTCGTTTAAGCTTTCAGTTTATCACATGTATACATTTACTATGCAAACTCAGTCACAGGGTCAGAGGTTAGGTTTTTGTTTGTTAGTGTCCCAAAGGGAGAACATATCCAAAGTATCTGTAATGAGCGATAAATGTAAGCAAGACTGAGGCCTGTATGAAATATTTCTGTGCTAGCTAAAGTTATTTATTTTTCTAGCAGACAGCATTTGTGAGGTGAGATGATGTTCAACCACTTACAACTGGCCGACTATTTCCTACTGAGGATGTGACCATGAAAGAGCACAAAAGTGGGCTGAGGAACATTTCAAAGACGATGAGTGCAGGTGTCAAAGGCTACATGTAACAGTGTCAGTCGTACTGATGTCTGACAAGTCCAAATGTCCTCTGTGAGAAACCTCTTGAATCCTTGCTACTGCGATGGCCACATTATGGATCCTCGGACAAATGCATTTCACTTTTGTTCCTGTTGCTTACACAACAGTTCATACAGTGTCCACAGAGAAGCAGCTAACTGCCACTGAATTTGCTTTTCCTCTTTCTGTTCTTGGTGTTTTTCTTGTTCTAAACTTCGGAGGACTGCAGTCTTTGTCTTTTCTATAATCTTCAGACACTCTTTTGTCTCTTTCCTTACCTTGCTTGGGTTACACCTGTGCACTCCTCCCTCTTTCATTCAGCTGCACACAGTTGAAAAAGTTTTCGTTCAGCAATAAGACAACAACCTCTTTATCTGTGAGAAATGCCGCTGCAGTGATTCCTTCAGAGATTAGGACAGTTCGTCTTTAGCCTAAAGAAGCTCCACTTCTAAACATGGGACACTTTGTGCGACTCTCTCGCCTGCTTTATGCTATATAGCCATTTAATGACCCGTGCGTTTCGCTCCACAGCTGAAATGCCATATGGCACACGCTCCCCAGCCTCCTCCTCTTCGTCCTCACCCTCATCCCCATCTGACAGACCGTCATTGGAAGATCGCCGAGAACGGTCGCAGTCAGAGGAAATCATAGAGGCTGATCGGAAATTCAAACTGACGATATCCGAGTTGGCCCGTGCAAAGTTCTCCGGACCGACCGCCTCCAGCTCCTCGGGGTCGAGTCCGCAGTAGTTAAAAAAGCGTTCCACGTCAGCTCCAGCCCGGGCGTAACGGTCTGACAGGTCTGATTTAGATCTGTGCAGCGAGGAGCGGCGTGCCACCGACGAACCAGGTTCTAGCTCGAGGTTAGGATCAGCTAACATTTTTGAAGGATCTCCAAGATCACAAGGTAGCGACTGAGGGGTGGTGTTGTCACAAGGTGAGGGGGACGGGGCCGGACGAGGGGGAGGCAGTGACAAAGAAAGTGCAGGAGGAGGGAGGGATGAAGGTTTAGGTTTTGGAGGGAGGGGCGGAGCTGAGGAGCTACTGGATCGTGCGGTACGGAGCGGCTTGCCATTGCACAGCCGCAGGAGGTCGGAAGATGAGTGGGAAGTAAGCAGAGGTGGCAGCGGGGACCGAGAACGATCCATAACGCCTCCTTCGCCGCTTCTCTCATCGTGGACTCGTCTGCTGAGATTCAGGTTTCCTCCCTGTTGCGGACTGCGACGCCCCCCGCTGTTGATCGGGGGAACCTTCAGTGAATGGGAGAAGGATCGGAGGGAGTGTGAGGTGCTGGGACTGGGAGTCGAGTCGGGCGGTTGTTCGTTAAGAGTCATGGTAGACCGATAGGTTAACGGCATCCTAGGAGCAGAAAACAGAAAGCTAAAACGAAATAAAGACACAGACACAAGTATTTGGATGGTAGCTTAGCTTTTGAAAATTCGCCTTTATAAACCACCATCAGCAGCCAAGTTAATGAACACGAGCCAACGGAGCGGTTGCTGTTAAGCACAGAGCTAGATTTACTTTTGATGTGCACCAGAGCAAGCCCCGATTTTGGTGTTGGAACCTCCTGGTACTAAAGAGACTCCGTGACCGCACAGCTGAATGTTATCACCGCCCACAGCCAGTGTTGCCAACTTAGCGACTTTGTCGCTATATTTAGCGAGTTTTCAGACCCCCTAGCGACTTTTTTTCTTAAAAAAGTCGCTTAAAAAAGACGTGAAAGCGCATATCGCTTTTACTCTCAACAAGCAGCGGGTGCTGTAACGCAGTCAGTTCTTCTTTTACTCTTTTACTCTTATGCTGTTTTGTGGATCAGGTTTAAAACTACTCATAAACACACACACAGTAACTCCACCAGAGTGCCTATTTCGGGTCACTTTTGCCGGTCCAAGCCCAGGTAAAGGAGCAGGGTTGGAATTGTGACATTAAAAAACAATAATTGCTAAAAGAAATTTAATTTGTAGTTCTAAATAAATTCTAAATGCATTTAGGACGTTTTTTACTCACTTCATGTCTCTTCCACGATGTTATTTCTCTCTCCAACAACGTAGGTTGCAATTACATTAGCATGACCAATTATGCAAATTAGGTGATGACATCATTTAGCGACTTCTAGCGACTTTTAGGACAGCCAATAGCGATTTTCCTTACTGAGGAGTTGGCAACACCGCCCACAGCTCTTACGGTATTTGGCTACGTTAAATAGGTGCCATCTGTGGACAGCCGACACGTGGATTAGCATTGACAGCGGCGTATGGAACTATATTTACTTCAAAAGTTCAGAGTGAGAAAAAACATTATCTAAAGTCCTGTCACGTAATTTTAAAGTGTCTGCTTTGTGCATGCTACTGCCGTTTAGCACGTGCATGCTACTGAACGCGCTCATCGCCAAATCCTGCTCGCCCAAATGACTTTCACTGTTTGGAGGCCAAAGAAAGAGACGCCCTGATGTGACAATGTAAAGTTTGCGTTACATCATGGCAGCAACATGAGCACCGTTTTACACCGGATTTGTTTACAATTTGGAAAGTAAGTTATTATCAGCAACTATTGTTTACTGTGTAGCAGAAAGACTGACGACTGTCACTAGATCACTTAAATACTGAAGAAACACGTGTTGAAACCATTATTCTGGTGTACAATATAACATACCTTTAAAAAAACAAACAATCGTCATATCAAGGAGACATAAAAAGGAAAAATATTTTTTGCAGTCAGTTGAGTAAACTTCTTTTTTCAGCAGCAGTCCTGTGAAAACTAAACTGAACCACCTTGAGCAGCCACAGCTGGAGTAGTCGTTTTCTTTATGGTTTTATCAGACTCTCACATCGCTGTGGAGGACTTCTGTCTCCCTCTTCTTTACAATCATTGAGGTTTTTGGATCTTTGTTTGTGCTCGGCTAGCTTAAGGTCTGTCCACAGCTTTTCAGTCAGGTTGAGGAAAAGACTCAAGCCTCTGCAGTGGCCCAGTCATTCTGTTGTTTCTGTGATAACTGGGCCTTATCACTAATATTTCCCAAGAAATATCAGGGTTCTCGAAACGTGCCCACCAACCTATTTTGTTCTTACAACTAAACTAAACCAACAGCCAAAGTGGAGAAAGAGGTAATGATGCTGTGAGCCTGCACCGCTGAGGGAAAAAAGAAGGTTTGACTGAACCTGAAACTATCAGAGGAGGAAGCCAGAAAGTTGTAGTGATGACTGCAGCGACGAGACAGGGAAACAAAAGGAATTCACCAAGAAAGCAGCAAAGCTCGAGCTAATAAAAACAGAAACCAGGTCTCATTTCTATCAGAACAAAACAAAAAAACTCACAAAATTCAGATTCTCCAGCATCTCTGAGAAATGAAACTGTAAGACATTCAGCAACAACGGAAATCATTTCGTTAGTATAATTAAAACGATTCTTATTATCATCAGTAATAGCAAACGCAGTTTGCTGCTGTCTATGACAGCCTGGTCTAAATCGTACTTCATCGTCTTCATCTGTGTGAGGCGCTCAAATCATCATCCCACCGCCGCCATGCTGACAGTTGGTGTGAGAGGTTTGTGCCGTTTGGTTTTGCTCTTAAATCAAAGTAGAGATGCTGCTGTCTCCACTTTGGTCTCGTCTGTTCATAGGACATTAAACCTAATTGAATCGCGAGGACACAAAAATCTGTATGTAAATTGTGTATAAAACGTTACAAATGTTGGTTATTTATCAATATTTTTTTAGCTGACTTTGTTTGCATATTTAAAGTGCATACGAACAAGTTATGACGGCCGGCTGTCTTTTGGTCATTATCTGTAGGTTTCGAATACACCAGAAGCCACATTTGTCTTCACTGCAGCTCATCTCAGGCTCACTTCACTTCCTGCTTGTGACTCACCTGCTTTCTTATTTTGCTTGTCATATTTTTGTCTTTTTGCATATCAACACTGACCTCCAGACTTTTCTTTAAACTTAGTCACAGTGAGCATCTTAGCAGAAACTATTTTCAGAAGCTTTTCCGAGCTGGAGCTTTGATTTTTCATTATTAATATTTTTTAAAACTGTCCTCACAACAGTGGAAACACTTTGGAAAGCTGTGCCTTTTCCGGCTTCCTCTTTGGACACAACTCTTTTACTTCTTTCAGTCAGAGCTTCGGCGGTCGTGTCTCAGGCGGTAGAGCACGTCATCTACCAATCAGAAAGATGATCTATCCCTATCAGCACTTTCTCTGCTTCACCTGGAGGTAAACACTACACGCCTTTGGAACTTCATGTCAGGGGTTTGATTCCCGACCATCTGTATCCAGTAAGGGTCCCTCGGCTAGACCCCCCCATGCTATCCAAGCCTACCTTGGACAAATAACCGCCTGCTAACTGAGGCCTGCGGAGTCTGACGTGTAGCTCGTGGGCTTTTTGCACTTTCTCTGAAGGCTGCATGGTCTTTGCTGGGGGGAATTTGCTGGGACGTGCACTCCTGGGAAGACTGTGGCATTGTGTTAACACACCTGACCGCTGCAGACTAGCAAACTGCCAAAACCTCTGATCTTACAGCTGTGGTCACACTCGATGATCAGGCTGAACTGGGCAGCAGTGAGGTTGTATATAGCTTTTCACAGGACTGTAGCAAATATAACCAAGTTACACTCAAAGTAACACATTTAGAGGAACCTTTCTGAATGGAGATATTTGAGCAACACATAATTATTGATTACATATAAGATAAAATTATATTATTTTACCCCGATGGCGTCCAACTCCTGGGCATTCCACCCGTTGACCTCATCTGCACAGCACTCTTAGCTCCGCCTCCAGATCCTGCTGCTGAAGAAGACGATGAGTTTAGCAGATTTTTTAGGATCTCTAGGTTTAAATTCTCCCGTTTGATGCTGCCACAGCTTGTTGCGCACGTGTCTGACTTGGCATTGTTATTGGATGCTTTGAAAGGTAACCCGCCTCCACTGCCTCCTCCACCGATGCCAGAGCCTCTCTTGGATAGCAGGGGGTGGCCAGCAGGTGGTTTAACAAGCACAGGCGGTTTGATTGGCTCCTGCTTGGCATTGATGACTTCCTGGCTCTTGACATACTTGGCCTTATCAGCTTCTAGTCTTTCAACAGCACTGAGGCGCTTAGGGTTTGGTTCCACCTGAGACACAGGTTAAAAAAGAGACATGGCATTGAATCAGTCCCTTACCTTAGTCTAGGGTTAGGGTATTTATATTTAGGACTTTCTGAGTTTCTCACAGATATCTTAGCCCTAAATTTGCAACAAGCTCCCACACTTTAAACATTTACAGCTAAGTGCATATCTACAAGGCTTCCAAAGTCATGCAAAAGTTGTTGCAATTGTGTTGCATGGTTCACAACAACAACACCCGATAGCCACAAACGCAGCCTCACGGATTCACAAGGCAGTTTATTCCCAGTTTTAGCCCCGAGCCTGGATAATATCCAATCATCTGTCTGTTAAGTCATCACTAAGTTAGGCATCATACAACTCTAACTGTGACGTGGATTAAGACCAGTGTTAGTTCCAAATGGATGGACAGCTTTTCCTGACAATGGTACAGTGGGTGTTACTACAACAGGATATTAATTGCATTGTAAAGAGCTAGCTAGTTCTTTTTAAGACAAGTTTCACTGTACAATACAGTCACAAATGGTACAGGCATTTTGATCAGCGGTTATTAACCCTTTAAGACCTACCATAGAACCAAGTCCACCAGAGCTTACACTATATTTTTACATGCTGTGGAGCCATTTTTGGGAGCATTTCAAGTTGCTATACATCAATACAACCATTACAGCCTATTTTGTAATAATATGTATGCATTAAGTGCATAGTAATTACATAAATTGCAAAAAAGTGCAATAAACTACAAAAAAATTGAAAATCGTTTTTGTTTTTTTTAACATATATTTCTAGTTAGAGAAATTTAAGAGGCTTATCCCTCAAAACTGTAAATACAAAAAAGTTGCACAAAATAGTTTCCCACCACAGGAAATTTATTTTGAGTGTCTTCATAGTTTTATTTTTGAAATACACCAATTTTTATACACTGCAGGAAAAACGAAAATAAATATTATAATGCAAATTTGCAAAAAAGCAGCATATGCATCAAAATAAACTATTTCCAGCAGTGCAATATGAGTCCTAAGCATCCCAGAAACGACACAGAAAGTCATAAAGTCAAACATAACTTTTAAAAACACCAGTATAGGCTCATGAGGCCCTGATGGTAAAAAAAAACTACATTTCCGTAAAATGATGTCACTTCCGGTTTCGGGCAGGTAATGGCGGACATGCAAAAGTTCGCGCTGACATCTATTCCAACATAGGAAGTGTTATGAACAGCTGATCGGATCGGCAAAGCGTGTTTCTGGAATATTATGTTTTTGTTGCTGCAAGTGCTTTTTATGCAGTTTTTGCAAAGCTATATGTGGAAGGAAACTGTGACCGAGGACAAGCTGATGGCATAAGATGTAAGTACAACTCCTCCGGTTTCATATGCAAAAAAAATTATTGCGCTAGCTTACGTGGTTGCAGAGCTACCGGGATTTAAAAATAGTTACGCAAAACGGAGCGTGCTGCTCTGACCGGCTTTAAAGGGTTAAAACACGGTATTATACGACTCACAAATGACCGATTATTATGGAATTATATCGGTTATACAAATGAGCTCGACCCTGGAATTTCGTGGGCAAAACTCTTAAAGTTATGACCTCTGACGCTTCAGTTCAATCCAACATTTCCCTGAACAGATCTACGTACATCCTAACACACACAGTACCTGTCTCCTGAAGTACTCGGGGCCCTTGTTGAGGATGCGGAGGGGTACAGTGGAACTGAAGGGCGTTGCAGGGCCAGCAGCCTTGCTATCTGGCAGGGCTGGAGTCAGTGTCTCTGTCGGCATGGCAACAAGGCGATTGGGGTGGTCTGCCGTGGTGGCAACGGGTGTGGGGGGGTCGACACGGGGTGGGGGCACCTGAGGACCCCCAAAGCATGAAGACAGAAGGTGTAGAGGAAAGTGTCTAGAGAAAGATGAAGCTCCTGGCTCGTCTCATCGCCCGTGGGACTGAACCAAACTCTGTGGGTGGGGGCAGTTACATCCACTTGTGTTCTTTCTATCAGCAGTGCTTCTACAGAAACAGCTGAGATGGTCTCCTAGTTTTTGGCGCTTGGATTCTGTTGACCTATTTGTCGAGCAAGATGGCAGATAGATGATAGAAGGAGAGTGAACGAACAGAAAGAACAGTAGGAGTGGACTGGGCAGTGAGAGAAGTGGGGTTTCCAGCAAAAACACGGGACAGCAGGAGACCAAAGTCCTGCTGCTCTCCACCTTTGCTTCAGCGTTCTTTTCAGTTCACCACACGATCTGAAAGAGGTTAAAAGAAAGAAAGACAAAAGCCAATCAGATTAGGGTAACACACTGACATGCACCTAGCAACAATAGCAGGAATAGCCAGGACCATACCACAGAGGAAGTCCCTGCAAGGTGACAACAGTTATATAAACATCTTAAAACGTTGTTGCCTTCATCCAATCTGTAAAAGACATTTGTTCAAACACAAGGTGCTTATTTTGGGCATTTCATCAGTCACACAAACTGATGGCACAGTTTAGGATTCAATATCTTGGTCAAGGACACCTTGTCATGCTGTGAGCCACAGTGGGCCCACTGTCCACGCACAGTTCAAAGCTAGCATTTTGCACAACATGAGTAGCTTAGAAGATCTTTGGGGGTGTTAAAGCAACACATGTTGGTACCCAGATGTCTTCTTCTGGTGTTGATTACTTCAGAAATTCAGTATCAGACCACACTCCTGATGTACAGCAGCATGGCTCCATATTACAGACTAGAGATGGACCGATCCGATATTACGTATCGTATCGGTCCGATACTGACCCAAATTACTGGATCGGATATCGGTGAGAAATAAAAAATGTAATCCGATCCATTAAATATCAAAAAAGCACCTCACAAAACTTGCTACACGGCGTAACTCGGCTCATAACCGTAGCACTTGCAGCAGTGTGGTCAGGTGATAGAGAGGCTGTGTGTATTTGTAGTAGGGCTGGGCGATATGACCCAAAATTCATATCTCGATATTTTTTACCTGGACGGCGATATAAGATATATATCTCGATTTTTTTTTTTTAAAGCCATAAAGTAAGAACAAAAAGAGAGTTCTTAGTCAAAGCTGTGTCCCAGATGTCACACAGGCACTTTTATTAACATGGAGCATAGATGTACATAAAATTTACTCAAAAATAAATTATGAGCATTTATTAAATAATCACGCTCCATAAATAAAAGAGAACAATGTTGTTTTTGTGCATAACAAAGAGCTCACAACTGTGCAGTCAAAATGTAAACTAACAGACGCAGAGCACAGTAACAAAGACAGATTTCACAGCTGCTCTGTTCCCAACTTCTACTGCGTGACTGACAGCATTGAGTTTGAAATCCTCTTTGTAACCACGTCTCTTAACAGGTGCCATTTATGGTCCTTATACACAGTAGGGTAATATTACGTTGAAGCACAGTACGTATCACTCCGCGAGGCTCCTCGGTAGCCGTAATGCTCTGACAATCCATCAAGCGCTGCAGCACCGTAGCTTACCAAAGTCGTACTAAAACATTTTTTGACAGATTGCTGAGCGCTGTGTACCACATAAAATCGGTTCGCGGCCATCAAGCACAACCAGAATTCATACATAAGGCGCGCTGTCAACTTTTGAGAAAATGAAAGGATTTTAGGCTGTGCAGCGCCTCTGGGCTGCATGGCGTTAGCGTGGTTAGCTCGTTAGCGTGGTTAGCTAGCTAACACGTTGACGGCGTCCAGCCCCACACACGGGGCGATGCGCAGTAACTCGTTAACGGAGGTTTGCCGTGTCCATCTTGTCGCTTCCTGCAGGTGAAGCGATGGGGGAGGAGGGGGAGCTGTGTTCAGTGAAGGAGGGCCGAGTAATGTTGCGTAAAGACAAAAGTGGACGAAAGAGAGGCAAACTTGCGGCTCCACAAGTAACATAGACTATATCGATATAAAGGATATTGTCACATCTTATATCTCGTATAAAAATATATCGATATTTTTTAAAAACTCTATATATCGCCCAGCTCTAATTTGTAGCCTTGCTAGCAAACCAGCATTTCATCTCCGAGGAAGTTTTCCCAGAGAGAAGTAAAGCAAGTGTGTAAGTTCATCTCTGAATGTCTGTAAAGCGTTCCCACCTTAAGCTTAACAACAGATATTAGGAGCGACTGCCTCTCTCTCTCTCTCTCTCTCCTGTTGCTACTTCAATCGGGAAACTGCTTAATGATAATGCTAATGCTTAGTTGATCGGCTTTTCTGTCGCGAGTCCGTCTCTCTTCTTAGTTTTTGGCCCACTTCTCACCAGAAAGAGGAAACCAGCGGCTGAACAACAGCAGCACGTTTAAGCTTGATAAGCTGTTGTTAGAATTTATTTAATATTACTTTCTACACCAGGATCTTTTTCTACGCAGCTGACGGCTGGTAACTGTGCAGGGGCGGATCTAGCAAAGTTTAGCCAGGGGGGCCGATAGGGCATGAACAGGGAAAAGGGGGCACAAAGACATACTTTTCTTTCTTATTCTCATTTAAAATGTCGAGCTTTTAATAAATAATTATCTGAATCTTACACCCAAAGTTTTAATCTGATGTAAAATCTATAGAAGTCCATTACTGTATATAGTAACTGTTAAGTCTAATATACCCTAGTAAGCTATAGTACTTTTTCCTTTATGAAGGTACCATCTGTGCAGTCTGCAATTCTGTTGAAGAAAGATGTTGAATCTCTTTAATTATTCTTGAAAAATAATTGATTTCTGTGCATTTTTTTTCACACTGCATCAAATTAAATTTGATTACATCGATTAAGCATCATGAGGTGGAGGGTGGTTTGTTTGTTTTTTGCTGGGAGTTTTCAACCCTATTAGTTAGGTTGCTTAATATTTCTGCTAAGTACTCTTTAAAATACCAGAATAGGGAGGATGGAGCAGGTTTAAGTTTATTAGATTGATCAGTGTTGCTGATCTATGAAATATTTTGGGTGCAGTGTATTTTTTACATACAGGTGTAACAGAATAGCTTTAGTGTCGTTATTTATTTAAACTTGAGTATGAACTTATACAAAATGCAGCAAGATATTAAAAAAACGTTTTATTGATTAAAAAACACTATATCGGATTCATATCGGTATCGGCAGATATCCAAATTTATGATATCGGTATCGGACATAAAAAAGTGGTATCGTGCCATCTCTATTACAGACTGCTGGTTTACCTGTCACCCACTGAAAACATTGGGACCACTGTAACACAACAACAGTCATGGATGACTGAGCAACTGAAATCCTCTATCAAGCACCGATGGGAAAACCTTTGCCTTCCAAAAAGCTTTCTGTTTTCAGAATTTCTTCTCTTTTTATTTTCATTGAATTACTAGTTGTGCCTTTCTGTTTAGCTAATATCCTGAAACCAAACGCTGTTCTTCCACCATGATTATGCAGCAGAGATTATTCAAAACGTAGAGACTACAACGGGATAAAGAAGGCATTCGTTTACAGACACTAATAAGAGAATCGACTGTGACAACGGAATCCGAACCTACAGCAACGCACACGAAGCAGGGCTGGAACTAAAGAGACGCAGCTTCAGCGTATTGGTGTCCGCTCCGAGGGAGGAGGATGCCTCAGCTGCGACCAGACTGAAGGAGCAACTAAAATGGCAACGCCTGGAAAAGAGCCAGAAGGAAGGCTGATCTACAGCTGCAGGGAGAGCCAAAGAAAAACTCTGGATATTCAAAAGGAGCACCCCGGAATGACTACGATGGTGTGGGAACAACAACGGGTCAGATGTAAATTTGCTTCAGATGCTTATAGCTGGGAGCAGCTTTCGAAATTAAGAGCGCTGGACAAATAGGATGGTGCTTGTTTCATCACTAGCCTCCAGCGTAGGGCCCTGTCTTTACGACAGGCCTTTCCCATGACCCACCAGCAGGGTTATGGAGGAGGACAGTTATCTGCCCCACCATTGGAGTTCACAGTATTACTTGGTCTTCTTCCATGTTAGGTGTTCTGTTACAGTTCTGGACTCTTATAGAGTATCCTTTTTGTTTATAGGGCTGACTGTTGGAATGTTAATGGTCTTGGCAATCCTATAAAAAGGAGTAAACTGAAAAAGGCGAGAGCAGTTTCTCCTAGAAACACACATGAAAACGAACATGAGAAGATGAAAAGCTGGGCTATATAAACTCTTTCTGCAGTTCATGTAAGAATAGCAGGAGGGGGGTTATTACACTAATATCTAACTGCGTCAATTTTGAAGTGATGAAAGTGGAAGCCAATAAAGATGGTAGATATGTCATTGTTAAAGGCAGAATCAACAGCACTGTGGTCACCCTAGTCGATATAGACGCTGACCTGACATGTCTCAGGCTTGTTTTTGATCAAATAATCTCCCTGAGTGAAGGTATT
This sequence comes from Neolamprologus brichardi, assembly GCF_056152115.1. Taxonomy (NCBI): domain Eukaryota; kingdom Metazoa; phylum Chordata; class Actinopteri; order Cichliformes; family Cichlidae; genus Neolamprologus; species Neolamprologus brichardi. Next base: position 3,221,423 of record NC_142117.1, read on the forward strand.
TATAAGAAGAAGGAATATTATATCAAACTACAACGAGCACTGGACAGCATACACACAACATGCTGTGTCTAAAAATGTGGAAATGTTTTAAAAAATTAAGGAAAGTGAACTATTTGAGGTGCTGAGGGATTTTACACATTACTCTGCAACTCACAAGGTCTATTTCAGAACTATTTCCTGATGAACACTAGAGAGGGTCTCAGATTGTACAATTGGGACAGCTGACACATCAGATCATAACACCATTCACCTGACAGTTAACCTGGAAGACTTAACACGAAGGACCCAACAGACACTAAACATTGGAATTTTGAACAAAAAAACAATAGTGCAGGAAATAAAGAAAGAAATTCGAGATTGTAATAATTTAAACAAAGATAACGAAGTGGAACCCACAACAGTCGGTACGGTTAAGGGTGTAATGTCTTCAACCTGAAGATGTTTCTAAGCTGCAGATTCTAAATGTGTGCTTAGAAACCATCAAAGGTTGGATGGCTGACAACTTCCTCCAATTTAATGAAGAAAAGACTGAAGTCCTTGTATATCCAGACAGACATGTACCTAACATAATGAATGCTCTTGGTCCTCTTTCAACATGTGTGAAATCGTCTATCAGGAACCTCGGGGTAACCTTTGATTCTGCTCTTACCCTGGATGTCCACGTCAAATCTCTGGTTCGGTCATGCTTCTATCATTTAAGAAACATTTCTAAGTTGAGCCCTTTAGCATCTCATACTGAACTGGAGATTGTTATTCATGCATTCATTTCATCACGATTGGACTACTGTAATTCACTGTTTGCATGTCTAAACAAAAACTCCCTGGAGCGTCTGCAGATTGATAAGATCTGCAGACTCAGTGATTACTTTTAAAAAACAGCTAAAAACACGTCTTTTTAAAATTGCATTTTGTTAACTTTTGACTGTTTTTGTTTTTTACCTTGTAAAGCACTTTGTGATCTTTTATCTAGAAATGTGCTATATAAATAAAATTTTACTTACTTACTAATGAGAGTGCTGTGGAAGTTTTAACATAAACTGCAAACACTGATCAGCATCTGATCACATCGTCAAACACCAAAGTGGTCTCTAACAATGAAAAACAAAGCGTTTCTTTAAATACAGGGCTGGACAAAAACATTCCACAGCTCTTACATATTGTCCCATCGCATGAGCCTATACCCTCAGCTCCTTCCTTGAAACCTTTCCTTTAAACAGAGAGATGCGCCCTTGTTTTTCACTTAGCCGTCACCCAGAGATTTACCTCTCGAATCCTCCCTGATAAGGGAAGGAGCCTCACCATCTGTTTAATGTCTCCCATGAACCTACAATGCCCCACTGTGTGTGTGTGTAGAACGCATGCGATGCTATCCTATATGTATATAACTACAGTGGCTTGCAAAAGTATTCGGCCCCCTTGAACTTTTCCACATTTTGTCTCATTACAGCCACAAACATGAATCAATTTTATTTGAATTCCACGTGAAAGACCAACACAAAGTGGTGAACACGTGAGAAGTGGAACCAAAATCAAACATGATTCCAAACATTTTTTACAAATAAATAACTGCAAAGTGGGGTGTGTGTAATTATTCAGCCCCCTGAGTCAATACTTTGTAGAAACACCTTTTGCTGCAGTTACAGCTGCCAGTCTTTTAGGGTCTGTCTCTACCAGCTTTGCACATCTACAGACTGAAATCTTTGCCCATTCTTCTTTGCAAAACAGCTCCAGCTCAGTCAGATTAGATGGACAGCGTTTGTGAACAGCAGTTTTCAGATCTTGCCACAGATTCTGGATTGGATTTAGATCTGGACTTTGACTGGGCCGTTCTAACACATGGATATGTTTTGTTTTAAACCACTCCATTGTTGCCCTGGCTTTATGTTTAGGGTCGTTGTCCTGCTGGAAGGTGAACCTCCGCCCCAGTCTCAAGTCTTTTGCAGACTCCAAGAGGTTTTCTTCCAAGATTGCCCTGTATTTGGCTCCATCCATCTTCCCATCAACTCTGACCAGCTTCCTGTCCCTGCTGAAGAGAAGCACCCCCAGAGCATGATGCTGCCACCACCATATTTGACAGTGGGGATGTTGTGTTCAGAGTGATGTGCAGTGTTAGTTTTCCACACATAGCGTTTTGCATTTTGGTCTCATCTGACCAGAGCAGCTTCTTCCACATGTTTGCTGTGTCCCCACATGGCTTGTGGCAAACTGCAAACAGGACTTCTTATGGTTTTCTGTTAACAATGGCTTTCTTCTTGCCACTCTTCCATAAAGGCCAACTTTGTGCAGTGCACGACTAATAGTTGTCCTATGGACACCTGAGCTGTAGATCTCTGCAGCTCGTCCAGAGTCACCATGGGCCTCTTGGCTGCATTTCTGATCAGCTCCTTGTTCGGCCTGTGAGTTTAGGTGGACGGCCTTGTCTTGGTAGGTTTACAGTCGTGCCATACTCCTTCCATTTCTGAGTGATGGCTTGAACAGTGCTTCGTGGGATGTTCAAGGCTTGGGAAATCTTTTTGTAGCCTAAGCCTGCTTTAAATGTCTCAATAACTTTATCCCTGACCTGTCTGGTGTGTTCTTTGGACGTCATGGTATTGTTGCTCACAATATTCTCTTAGACAACCTCTGAGGCCGTCACAGAGCAGCTGTATTTGTACTGACATTAGATTACACACAGTTGCTCTCTATTTAGTCATTAGCACTCATCAGGCAACGTCTATGTGCATCGAACAGTAAAATTACAACAGGATTTGAAACGGTGCAGCATATTGAACTGAAGGATGGAGAAAGCATCATTGGATGGCTGTTCCTGCTCTTAATGTGTTATTGCTACTGTTTTTTATTTTTAATTATTTTCCCAGTTATTTGGTTATATTGTAGCGTTGTACGGATATTTAAAACAGGTCACGTGTCTTAGTGACATTTACCTGTATAAATAAAGGTGAAATAAAAATGAAAAAAAAACTCTGCAACAACAAACATAACAACATGGCCAAATATTAAAGCTGTGCTAAAATGATAACAGTCCCCGCTTTAAACATTTCTCAGAGAACCAGTCATATAACAGATAAAAATGCGTTGTTACTTTGTTTTAGAGCCCGATGGGGAGTTTACAGGGGGACAGGACTGATGGTAAATGGAAATGAACTGGTTCTTATATACCTTATGTATATATATATATATATATATATATATTAGGGGTGCAACAATACACAAAATTCATGGTTCGGTTCGGTTCGATACTTTGGTGTCACGGTTTGATATTTTTTCGATACAAAAAAATGTTCATGCCTTTTTAATTTGTCATTTATTAAAATTATAAATATAACTCAGAAGCACAGTTTTTAAATTTAATGTTGCTGAAACAACAAAATAATAAATCTATCTGATGGAGAAATCCCTCATCTTTGGAAAAGAGAGTTTATTACAGAGAAATGTCTCTTTCCAAAATAAAAGCTCTACTATACGCTTCTTCTGGGCTATATTCTCAGCAGCATATTAAACATATCAGGTCCCCATAAGGAGAATCATGTGCTAACGGCTGTCTAAATGACTCGGGTAAAGTTTGTAGCATGCGTGCTTGTTGTTTTTGTCTGCTTCCACTTGTCTTTGCACGAGGATGATGTCAGAGTAAATGTGCAGTCATATTCGTTGTGTTCCCACTAGTGCTGTCAGCGTTAATCTGAAATGACGTTAACGCCACAACACGGCAAATCTCCGTTAACGAGTTACCGCGGATCGCCCCGTGCGTTAACAAGCTAACTGCGCTAACGCACTAGTTCCCACCCATGTAATTGAGCATTGCGTGTCACATCCGACACACTGTTTTACTTTAGTCCATGACGCGCTTACCTTCAGGGTCATACGTCACATGAAAACCAAAATAGTTCCAAACGCCAGATCTGAATGAGGGTGGGGGAGGTTCAATTTGCCATGTTGCAACGAGCTTAGCTTCTGTCTCGCTAGCTTGCTCTGCGCTCAGTGGATCTGCGCTCGACAGTGCAGCCTAGGCGGAGTAGTCGAGCACAGATCCACTGAGCGCTCAACACAGACAGCATCGTCAGAAGAAAAGTTGATAAAATAAATGAAAAATGTTGTATTGTTCATACATATGCGTACTGAACCGAAAGCACTGTATCGAACGGTTCAATATCGATACGAGTATCGTTGCACCCCTAATAAATATATATACATATACATATATATACCTTATATATCTTATATAGTGCTTTTCTACTCTACCTGAGCACTCAAAGTGTTTTATACAACATGCCTCATGATGATGAATGCATCAGAACTTGGGGATAGTATTTTGCAAAAAGATATTTGGGCGTGCAAACTGGAGCAGCCAGACTGAAAAAACAGCCTGCTGATTAGTACATGAGCTGCTGTACCTCTTGAGCTACAGCCACTCAATCAGGAAGTCAACCGGAATTCACTTTGGAAGATTTATTGGCTCTTTAGTAATCTAAAACTGTACGGGCACAGCCTGGTTCTTCTTTATTTATTTGTTCTTGTCTCCTACATTTAGGCAAAAGTAAAACAGACGCCTGTAGCACTTTGACCATGTTGGGATCTCAGTGTTAGCATGGTTCACACCAGCAGGTTGGGAAATGAAGGGTCTTCTTACTGAGTCGGCATCAAGAAACCGTGTGTGATGACTCAACTCCACCTCCTCTCTTTTTACTCATTTCTCTCTCTCTGTTACTTCTAGGCAGAGAGCCAAGGAACACAAGCAAACACACACATGCTCACATAGCCTCGAGCTCTTTCTATTTCCTGAGTTAGCAGCTTGGTGAGCAGAGGCAGCACACTCCACATTCCCACCAGTATTCATCACACTTCAGCGTCTCTTTCAGAAATTAGCTTTTGGTTCATAATAACCTGGATGAGCACAAATACATCAAATTTACATCATTCAGATGCAACATTTTATTTTTATACGATTGTTTCTGAACCTCTGTGCTCTCTCTACACTATAGACTGAGAGGGTACCAACCAAGAAAGAAGGCCCTGCTCCAAGATTGACACCTTCAAGTTTGACTGACATTTTCAGCTGCCCACATGAGCAAACCAAAAGCCTTCTTCTCCAAAAGAGAACCCCAGAGAACACAGCTGATCAGAGAACCCCAGAGAACACAGGTGATCTAGTCGTGCTGTGGTTGGATCTGACGCTAACGCCTACGGATCGATACCACACAAACTGATTGAACTTGCCTACGGATCGATACCACACAAACTGATTGAACTTGCCTACGGATCGATACCACACAAACTGATTGAACTTGCCTACGGATCGATACCACACAAACTGATTGAACTTGCACTTCACCACAACCCTGTTCCCAAGAAGATTAAAGACCTAATCCTGGACAATTTCAGGATGCAGGTCAGAAAAATCAGAATGGCATTGCCTAGAGAAGGAAAAATAACAGGTTGTACCATCTCTATAGCGGAGTCAGCTGAGGTTGTGTGCAGAAGACTCAAGTATGGCAGCCCCACCTAAGAGCCTACATGGATGTGAAAGAGTGAGCAGCAAGGAGCATGGACAAGGTGGGAGGGAACACTCCAGTTTAGGATTACCAAACTGAATGCAGGCAGACACACGGTTGGGCATTAAAGCAATCGGAGAAGCCCATTCAAGCCACACAGACAAGGTGGCTTTAGATTAAGGGGGCTGGTCAGTGGACTGCTCCTGGGACATAAGTCGAGGCCTAATCAACCCCAACTGGGTCACTTGGGTGAGTCAGCTAAGACGCAGAACGCCCCATGACCCCAGGAAACGTGGACTGGTCATAAATGGTAAATGTACTAGTGCTCATATAGCGCTTTTTAAGTGCTTTACACAACAACACAATATCAATCAGCTCTATCTGTCCATGAAGCCAGATAACACACACCAATTAGTTAAACTGCAGGAATGTCTTAAAGACATAAAGACTTGGATGGCCACTAACTTTCTGCTTCTTAACTCAGATAAAACTGAGGTCATTGTTCTCGGCGCTGAAAAGCTTAGAAATATGGTATCTAACCAGATTCTTACTCTGGATGGCATTACCTTGGCCTCCAGTAACACTGTGAGGAACCTTGGAGTCATTTTTGACCAGGATATGTCCTTCAACGCACATATTAAACAAATATGTAAGACTGCGTTCTTCCATTTGCGCAACATCTCTAAAATTAGAAATATCCTGTCTCAGAGTGATGCTGAAAAACTAGTTCATGCATTTATTACTTCCAGGCTGGACTACTGCAATTCATTATTATCAGGATGTCCAAAAAACTCACTGAAAAGCCTTCAGTTAATCCAAAATGCTGCAGCAAGAGTACTGACAGGGACTAGAAAGAGAGAGCATATTTCTCCTGTTTTGGCTTCCCTTCATTGGCTTCCTGTTAAATCCAGAATTGAATTCAAAATCCTGCTCCTCACATACAAGGTCTTAAATAATCAGGCCCCATCTTATCTTAATGACCTTGTAGTACCATATCACCCTATTAGAGCACTTCGCTCTCGCTCTGCAGGTCTACTTGTTGTTCCTAGAGTATTTAAAAGTAGAATGGGAGGGAGAGCCTTCAGTTTTCAGGCCCCTCTTCTGTGGAACCAGCTTCCAGTTTGGATTCAGGAGACAGACACTATCTCTACTTTCAAGATTAGGCTTCAAACTTTCCTTTTTGCTAAAGCATATAGTTAGGGCTGGACCAGGTGACCCTGAATCCTCCCTTAGTTATGCTGCAATAGATGTAGGCTGCCGGGGATTCCCATGATGCATTGAGTTTTTCCTTTCCAGTCACCTTTCTCACTCACTATGTGTTAACAGACCTCTCTGCATTGAATCATATCTGTTATTAACCTCTGTCTCTCTTCCACAGCATGTCTTTATCCTGTCTTCCTTCTCTCACCCCAACCAATCACAGCAAATGGCCCCGCCCCTCCCTGAGCCTGGTTCTGCCGTTGAATTGAAATTGAATCAATGATGATGCACACCAGCGCATCCTAGGAGATGTTTCTTGCATATGTACATATCCTTGTTTCTTTATGATCCACCTAGATGAGATTCCCAGTTCCAGACTCACTGAAGCTTCCCCGCAGCATATTACTCCAAACACCATGTTTCACTCACAGTGTGCACTGCGTCTCCTCTGCAAAAGTGGAGGCAGTCCATTCTCGTCCAGGGTTTTGGTGCTTTTCTTCTTTGAGACCACGATGGCCGACTTACAAACTCATCCATTAGAGTCTTTGTACAGTTACTCTGTAGAGATTTGGAGCTAACCCTCAGTTTGAACTTGATTTTACAAGCTTTGTGCCTTGGCTCAATATAATATGTTTAAAAATGCACTTTTTATTTTATATTTATAGGAGGGAAAATAATTTTACCCTCATCTGCACGCGGCCATTTGGTTATAACATCAGTGATACTACAGCCTGGGGAGCTGCTATTCCAAAATAGCATTTTATATGATATGATACACGATATTGCAACTTAATGAATTACAATTTCTACACTAATACAACACAGACCAGGAATTCTGGTCTCTTGGGTTTTGTTTATTCACAAAATAATTTTGGTAAGCTGTTGGATCTTCAAGCTGCATGTCTCAGGTTTTTTTTTTTAACTAATAATGTCTTTAAAAAAAAAAGTCATTACATAAACTGAGTTTTTTTTACTTGTTTAGAGCAGTCGGCCTCCCTGGATGCTTTAAGCTTTCGCTATTGGCTGTCAGAACTGGACTCCTCCTCCTTCTCTGCCAGTTGCTCCAGATTATCAGTCGGTAATTTACTGACATTGAAATAGAGCGTCTTACATCACTGGTGCTGCTTTTACTCCAAACATAAGCAGCAAGCAATATAAGCAAATCGAGAAGCTCGCTATAGTCCAAGATCTAGAAATAAAGACATTTAAGCACATGTTGCAAAACAATCCAGAGAGATAAATATCAGAGAAAAGGATTTCTTGATGCATGTTAGTATCACAGAAAGTCATTATTATTATTATCACTATTATAGCGGTGTCATTATTATAAAACATAAAAACAGACAGTAAGAGTGGGAGGCCGGTGCTTAATGGAACCTGTTGTTAGTCCCAGGATTTGAAGCCAGGTCAGCCAAATGTCCCAGAAACAGAAAACTGTGATGTAAAAGGAGTTTGACCACAACAGCTGGAACAAGCTGCCAAGCTGGCTGACCTCCATCTGAACCAGATGCAGGTACGGCCTTTTCTCCTCGACCTTTCAGTGCTACTGATGCTTCAGCTGATTGATGTGATGATAACTGAACGTCTTGATGCATTCTCAATCATCCAGGAAAATAAATCTCCAAAAGTTGATTCTGTTCATCCTGACGTAGCGTTTTCTGGGAGAAACGTTTCGTCATCATCAGGTGACTTCTTCAGTCTCAGCTGACTGCAGGTTTCAATCTTATAAACAGGACATCTGCATAATGACTGAAACCAGCCCACTGAAGGAACAATGGGCTGGGGGTCAGTTCCTTAATCATAACACCGCGTCTCTGTGGCTTTTAAACCCCAAAACACCAAAAACTGGTCCACCCCAAGGATCGGGTCCCCCGGCACAAACAGAGTAACATAGTGTACGCTGTTACGTGCAGGAGGATTGTCAGGATTTATACATCGAGGAAACCAAACAACCTCTGGTGAAGTGGATGGCACAACACAGAAGAGCCACCTCGTCAGGTCAGGACTCTGCAGTCTGTTTACACCTACAGGCCAGTGGACACTCTTTCAATGATGAGGATGTAACATCCTGGACAGGGAGGAACGCTGGTTTGAGGGCGGAGTCAAGGAGGCCATTTACGTAAAAAGGGAAAGACCATCTCTGAATCGAGGAGGGGGCCTAAGGGTCCATCTGTCACCATCTTACAATGCTGTGATTGCAGCGATTCCCCAACTCTCTGTGAATGGGACTCATGGCCATTGATCAGTGGTTGTTGATCAATGGTCATGAGAATTTGCATAATTATGATGAAGGAACTGACCTCTCAGCCCATTGTTCCTTCAGTGGGCTGGTTTCAGTCATTATGCAAATGTGCTGTTTATAAGATTGAAACCTGCAGTCAGCTGAGACTGAAGAAGTCACTTGGATGAGTGACGAAACGTTTCTCCCAGAAAACGCTACGTCAGGATGAACAGAATCAACTTTTGGAGATGATAACTGAACTGTACGCATAATGCATGCTGCTGGAATGACTTTCAGTAGTTGAATAAATTAACAAAAGCTTATTTATCTTTGCTTCTAATCAGGATGAAATATGAGAATTTAAGGCCCTTTTGAAGTGGTTTTCTTTCTTCAAACATTTCATACATTTGCTATCAGCCTCTCTCCTCAGCTCTCACACTGTAGTTCAGCGGTCCCTAACCATTTTTTGGGCAATGGACCGGTTTAGTGTCAGACAATATTTTCACGGACCGGCCTTTAAGGTGTTGCAGATAAATACAACAAAGTAAAATGATATGACCAAGACAAAAACTGTGGTATTAACGCGAATTCACTGTGCAACTTTATTAGCAGCGTACTCCTGAAATGCGGCAACAACACTGAGAGTAACATCCTCCTCTCTATAGTCTACGGCTGTATCCCAATTCAGGGTCTGCAGCCTTAAAGGCCGCATTTTAAGGCAGATTACGTCACAGCGACGTGACGAAGGCTGTCCCAATTCAAAGGCTGCTCGAAATGCGGCCTCAAATGCGTCCTTCATTTCCCTGAATTTTAAGGATGGGTCGGCCTATCCTTCGTGGCCCAACATACCCCAGACTTCATAGCGCAGCGATGGGTGTGGATAAAAACGGCGGAAACGGGGCGGCCAAAGAGTGAACTTTTAAAAGTAAGTACTGAATATTATGTCACTTATTTATGTGCAAATGTTTAATAATATTAAGAACATTAAAACATTCCTGTTGGCCACATGTTGGCAAAGTTATGTGACATTAGTGACGTTTGTACTAACTTGGTTTTAAAGCCTTTACTTTAAAATATACGCCGTTCAATAGCTGAGCTTAATCTTACAGAGAATGTGATGATTTTGTGGATAATTAAAGTCAGTCATATATCCACAAACACAACAGGCTGAAAGTCAGTGATGCTGCTCGGTTTGCAGTCCTGAATATCACGGCACAAGCAGGATTCACTACACTGTTAATGTTAGCTATGTTATATTGCTGCCTCTGCTCGGTGGTGTCGAGCCAAACGGACTTTAACGTGTGTTTGAAAGAGCTGACGGTTTTTATAGGCCGATGATTTTTTGTAACGGTATAAACAATGAGAGGTGGTGGATTGGCCAGATGCTGGCAGATGTGTAAAAATAACTCAGTTATTTGGAGCTTCCACAGAGGCCAGCAGGTGAATGAGAGAAAGGGATGGAGAATGGAGCTAAAAATAAATGTTTGTTTCAGTTCTGTGAAGCTTTGAGTATTTTGGATTAGTAGCACTGCTGTGTTTGTTGCATCATATTGCTGTAATTGTTTATATGCTTTATATATTCTGAGGTAAGTTGATCTATAGTGTTACATCATATTCTATAAGGATGTTATGTGTTTGTAGACTTTCTGCCCAGTTTGACCCATTTAGCAGAAGTCAGCCTGTTTAAGGCTCTGATATCTATTCTGTGTGACTTAAAGCAGTTATGACATGGTCTGATTTTCTCACCCAATAAAGGAATATTTAATATATCAGTCTACTCTTCATGTTATCAGACACAGTTATCACAGCTCGTACATTTTGTTTTTACACATATATGTAAGCATTGAGCCAAATGTAATAATGCCAACATAATAAAAGAAGAATATTATATATAACACATCTATATATACACTGTCAAAGATACTTGTCTTTGTCATAAGAAAATGAACAAAAAAACAAACATTTTTTTCTCCTTCATTTCCATCAAACAAAGCTGTTTGAAACGTTTCTCGCGGTTAGATCCATGGTTGCTAGGCAACCTGAGCAGCGCGACGAAGGCTAGACCGTCCCATTTCACAAGCCTCTCACTTCTGCACTTCTCGTACTTCCTAGTACCTAGTACACAAACTGCACATACTCCGAAGCGTGCGGTTGCTGGATTGGGACACAGCCTACGAATTTGGACAGCCTCTGTCGCAGCACTGTGACGTAATTGGCCAACAAATACAGCCTCGGGAGGATGCAGCCCATGAACTTGGACACCCCCCCTGAATTGGGATACAGCCTATGTGCATATTTCGGGTGGGGAAACTCCTGTAGGGCGCTTCGTTTAATGATATTTGCGTCTTGTTTAAGGTCAGGTCTTCCAAAAAAAGTCAACCAAATGGACAAATCAAGTGGCAATTTACATTTCTCAAGATGTCTTGGGCATTTACCGAATATATCTGTAGATGATGTTCATCGACTTGTCGATATTTTTCTCTCGCTCTTTTCTCAGACAGGCATGAACAGTTTCACTCTTCTCTCTTGTTTAAACTCTCAAAGTTCAAACCTTCAAAAAAAAAAAAAAATACGGTAACTTCTACCTTCCTTTATGTTGTTGCCAAATGTTACCTATAGAAATCTTTTTTTGCTCCTGATCCATTGTTTAAATGTCCCGGTAGTCGAAAAGGAGGCAGAGCTGTTGAGAAATGCTAGGAGCTAACTGGGCGCTAACCGTGTCATTCAAATATATTGAATGTCGCAATGTTGGCAAAGAGAGGAAGTGACGTAAGATTTGCGCATGCGGGGTACCGATCGGGTTTCCGGTATCGGGTAGCGATACCTCCTGGCTCGCAGCTTCTTCTTCTTCTTGGTTGGCAACCAATGTTAAGGCGCATTACCGCCCCCTGGCTCACAGCTCAGTGGACATTTAGATGAGAAAATATATATTTGACACATTTAAGGAAAATACTAATAAAATAAAAATAAATAAAATAAATGTTACCTTTAGAAATATTATTATTATTTTAATAATAATTTAATAATAATTATAATATTATTTAGAAATATTTTTTTGCTCTATAAAAATAGTTTTTTCTTTTTCAATCACTCATCTTAGCAGTAGGATTTACATGAAAAGAGAAACAAATTAAGTTTGAGTGAAAATGTAAACTGACTGACTCAGTGACTCAAATGACTCCAAAAACTCGATTCACTTTGGTGAGTGGCTCTTTCAAACTCGATTCAGTAAAAATAATCGAATTTACCATCACTGATGTAAACAAACAATCGATCGACGCTCTTCAAACATCAAAATTAATCATTTGATTTTTTTTTATGACGGCAATGGTGAGTGTTCCCACCCTCTGCTCTTTTTAACTTAACGTAATCTTTCCGTTTTCGTATTTTAGACATGATTTTTGAGTCCACCTTCGCAGTACCAATTGACTGCAAAATAAAGATACCGGAAATGTACAACCCTACATCCGGTCTTAAAACAGGAAGTTAGCATTTTCTCGTGCACAGGGTCTATTAATGCTCTCTGGTTGCTATGGTAGTGCGTAAATATTTCTTTCAGAATAAGAAACACAACTACAACACGGGAAAAAACCCAGGGAAACCGTTTTACTCACCGTCTATACCTAAAAACACAAGCCGACATGTATTTTTACATTTCTGTTTTCTTGCATTTTACTGTGACTGTATGTTGAACTCTGAGGCCAAACTATGGGTGACCTGAAGCTGTAGTTCAAGGCTTGATCCTTCTGCTCTGCAGATGGCGTTAAAGCTCCACACTGCAACAAATACCCACAAAATATGCACAGTAGGTGCCCACCATCCACAGTCCATATGGACACTCTCAGGCTCCTCTCAGTGGAAAAGCACAACCTGGTAGACACATGCAGAGTTCTGCAGTGACAAAGTTGACAGGAATATTAAAATTAATTCAAAGTGGAGACATAGCTGTGAAGCAGAGACTTGTAGAGAAGCCACTGGCTGAATGTTGGATATCAGTTCAGGTCAACACTGATGCCTGACGGACAACACACTGAATAAATGTCGCTTCTTCACATCATCACATCTCTGTGAGGCTCTTCAGTGTGAAGAAAAACTGCAAGGCTGCAAAGGAGTACCGCAGCTTTTCCTCAGCCCGACTCAGCGTCGACTGGAACGCATCACTGCCTCCATGCAAGTGAAAGGAGTTCGTGCAGTGCGTCACACTAATGCTGTGATAATCTACCCACAGCTCACAATGAGGCCACACTAGGCCAAACAGTCCTTACAGTATGACTTCATATTTGTATTGTTAATTACAACTAGGGCTGCCACGATTACGTCGACTATCAGAATCGTCGACGACTGATTTAATAGTCGACGCCTCGTTTGAAGCTTTGTAAGATCCCAAAAGACGCAGGAATAAGTAGTAGGATTTAAGAGTGTAATAACGGACTGAAACAGAAGATGGCAGCACAGTTTGTCCATGATTTCGAAAGGCCAGTGCATGACCCCGATGCAGGGGAAACAAATTCTGTCAGGGACTCCGGCAGCTAGTTAGTTTTAATATGACTCTTATTATTCTTTCTGGGTCACAAAATAAACGTTTAACATATTTTCAGGCGAGAATGTAGCTGTGTAAACCTCAAATATCTGCTCAGTTTATCAAGACACCACATATTTTCAAAAGCGCTCCGACGTTTTCGGAGACGTCTGTTAGCCACTAGCTCGATAGCTAGCCGGGGGCTAGGCTCACTAGAGCCGTGAGAACACCGGACTCCCGGCAAATCGTTTTCAAACCGACCGCCGTCTTTCGCTACTCAGGTTAAACATATATAAGTCACTTAGATAACTTAAAAATGTTATTGTTTGGCTTTTTTTAGTATTTTATTTGTTCCTGAGTAAATCGGTTTGGCTGAGATTAAAGTTATAGTTTTTACACAGCTGAATAAACGTCAAGCAGACAGCTGATTATCAGAAGTGTGAGATGCTCGAGAATTTACTCCGGTGTCCTGTTATATTTTAGATAGCAAGGAGTTTATTAAACTTCACCGAAACAATCTGCAGATTTCATTAAAATTTAATAAACTATCATCTTGTCTTTATTTTTAGTTAGCACAGACCTTAAACACTTAAAGCTGTAAGCTAATGATAGTTATATAAGAGCAGATGCTGCTGGTGCAATAAGCTGTACGTTTTACGTCCAATGGATGATGATCTGATTAGTCGACTAATCGCAAAAATAATCGGTGACTAGTCGACTATCAAAATAATCGTTTGTGGCAGCCCTAGTTGCAACAAATGAAACATGGCTAAAGGAGGTGACACACAGGTATTGTGTTAGTGTAAAAACGTTACAGTTTACACTTACTGTAAGTATTAACTTCCAGCTGTCATCTTAGTTTAGTTCCTCCTGGTCCCAGCCTGCCTCATTTACTAGCTGACATCATCTGGGCCTGTGCTGATTGGTTCTACATCAGTGACTCACAGTGGTGAGTGTGTGAGTGGTATGTGGCGTACATGCACCAGCTCAGAGGTCCAGATGGTCACGCAGTGGGAGCTGGAGTCCCACCAAATAACCTGCTAGCTATACTAAAACTACACAGCAGTAGTAGAAGGAGAAAAAACAACAGAACACCTACACCGTTAAAGTCAGCAACACTCAAAAACAGTGTTAGTTCTGCAGTGGACTGCAGTAGCAGGGTTTTCTGGCAGGTTGTTGGGCAGCATATTAATATATAACCATGCTGCACTGCAATGCATGAGGGGCAGTTTGGGGTTTAGGTTCACGTTGATACACAGGCTGGAGGAACAGGGGATTAAACCGCTGAACTTTTGACACGCATACCATCCACCCAAAGATACTAAGGCTGCTTGAAAGCGATAGATATACACACAGAGAAGTAAGCTTATAGTTAGGGCTGCATTAGCTGACCATGAACTTCAACAGTTCTAAGCCTGCTGGGGGCTTCCCATGATGCTGTTTCTTTGTGTTTATACACCGCTCTGCATTTAATCATTGGTTATTATTAATGTCCCGTCTCCGTCCCCTTACCCCTAACTGCTCACGGCAGATAATTGTCCGTCCCTTGGTTTTGCTGGAGGTCTCTTCCTGTTAAAAGGGAGTTTTTCCTTCCCACAGTCATCAAGTGCTTGCTCATACTGGGTCATCTGATGGTTGGGGTTTTCTCTTTATTAAGGAGTTTTTGCCTTACAATATGAAGTGAATAAAACTTATAACAATATTAAGCCCACATTGACCCCATTTTTATTGTTTTTTTTAAAGACTTATAGCACAACAGCAGCAGTAATGATGCTGTGAATGATGTGAACATCTTAACAATTTATATCATGATTAATTCATCAGCTCTTGGACTTTAAATTCTCCACAACACGCCACAGAGTAGGGGTGGGCGATATAAACAATATACAATAGAAACGATATAAATTTGGCCAACGATAGAGATTTTGACTTTACCGCTCTATCGCGATAGCGCATGTTGATGATGTCATCAAGCTGCGCCTGTTTTGGTCGAAAGCATCGCAGCGGCTACAACCATTAGCATCTGCAAATTATGCAGGGCAACAGTCATAGCAAAGAGATGAAGCACTTTTGAAATATGGGAAAAGCCAAAAACTGCGCTTCCTCCACTTCCGTAACATTGATTCATTAATGTTGAATTCTCTCACAGCTGCTCTGTTCCCATGTTGTTGCAGTATATTAATAACTAACCTCGTATTGTGGATGAATAATCTCAGTTGTTCTCCTGACTGAAGTTTGGCCCGTGTATAGCATCCTGCTATCCGATTGCATTTGTCCCTGACCACCAGAATCCCTCACGTTAACTTTTATCGAGTGGAAAAAAGTTGGCGTTCATCCTCCAGCTTCACTGTGCTAATGTTATGCTAACATAGCGGTGTCGCTAGCAGTCACGTAGCACAACATGTTTAGGTGGAAGCTAGCGAGCTAACTTCCTGTTAACTTCTAACTCCGTTAAATTTAATAACTTCTGTTTTCATGGATGTTAAACTTAATTGTTACACCCGATAAAGCAGCAACGCTGATGATTTAATTAAAGATGAAAGAATTTAGACAGTTTTTAACTCTTAGTGTTCGTTTGACTTTGGGACCTGAAGCAGACGGAGTTTAGGACCCAGATTACTCCGTGAAGCTCCTCACTACGGCAGCCGTAATGCTCTGACAATCCATCAAGCAGTGCGGCTTACCAAAGTTGTACTAAAACATTTTTTAACAGATTTCTGCCAAAATCGGTTCGAGGTCAGTAAGCACAACCAGAATTCATACATAAGGCACACTCTCGATTTTTGAGGAAATTAAATGATTTTAAGTCCTTACAGTGTGGAAAATACGTTATACAGAAGAAAAGAATATATCGTGATATATATCGTTACCGCATGCGCTTCAAATTATATCGCGATATGGATTTTAGCCCGTATCGCCCAGCCCTACCACAGAGTCCGTTTTCTCCAAAGATTGTTTTCCTCATCTATGTTACTGAAGCTGACCAAAAGGAAAACAGAGTACTGTAAAATTAGTTAGCAAACTAGCAACAAATCTGTTAAAATTCTCAAATCCAAGTTGTGTTTTGAGTCAGCTGCTTGCCCACCCCCCACCCCATATTTAGCAGCTCCCTCTTTTACAGTAGGGGGGCCTTAGAGCCCACCCCCACACAGAGGTCATCTGGTGGAAACGCTCCTGAAGATTTAACTGTATGTTGAGAACATTGGTAGAATTAGAAAGAGGATCGGGGTCTGTCACATGTGAAGAAGAATGCTGTGGCTCCTGCTCTGTGGCAGCCTGTCCACCTCAGCACCTGCTGAGTGTGTGGGAGGAAAAGGAAGAGGCTCAAATTAGCAAAGCACACAGTGATGTGAGCTGATGGGGAAAGGTGGACCAGGACACACAACAGAAAGGAGAGAAAACAGAGGTAAGCCAACTCCAATTCCAAAAAGGTTTGAATGCTGTTTGCTGTAAATCTGAATAAAACTGAATGCAATGATTTACAAATCTTTCAATCGATTCAACATAGGAAACATATCAAACGTTTAAACTGAGAAAACAAATAATTTCAAGAAAAATTTGTGATATTTGAATTTGATGGCAGCAGCACATCTCAGAAAGTTGAGGCAGGGTCACGCTTCCCACTCCTCTTCTTTAACATCACTCCACAAACCTGTGGGAACCGAGCAGCTGCTGGACTTTTGGGACAGAGCAATGTTGTCCCATTCGTGTCTGATAGAGGATTCTAGCTGCTCAGCAGTCCTGTGTCTTTGTCATATTTTTCACTTTATGATGCTCCAAATGTTCTCAGGTGGTTAAAGGTCTGCACTGCAGACAGGCCAGCTCAGCAAGGTGCTTTCTGAAACACATCTATCTGGGTGGGAGTATGTGCTGCTCTAAAACTGCCAACTCCAGAGGCACTAACGCACCCACACCACCAAAGATACAGGAGTTCTTGAAGTGAGTGCTGATGGCAAGCTGGATGCTCCTTCTCCTCTTTAGTCTAGAGTAGGGCTGCTCAATTAATCGAATTTTAATCTCGATTACGATCTGGGCTTTCAACGATCATTAAAAATGACTGAGACGATTATTAGCCCCTCCCTCGTGCTTTACTCTCGCGCTGCTCCGTGTGGCGAATCGAGCGCACCTCTCTGCATTTCGAACACGCGTCACAACAATTAAGAGCAGCGGTCTCCAACCTTTTTTGCTCCACGGACCGGTTTATGGCCGACAATATTTTCATGGACCGGCCTTTAAGGTGTCGCGGATAAATACAACAAAATAAAACTAGTACTGGTACCAAAAAAAGAAGATTTATTCATAACACACGTGAAAAGACCCAGGAAAACCGAGTAAACGATAAAAACGATAACAAAATAACGCTGAAAACCGATAAAAACCATGAAAACTATACATTTCACACCTGAGCCTCGACTCTCGTGGCCCGGTACCAAACGACTCACGGACCGGTATCGGTCCGAGGCCCGGGGGTTGGGGACCACTGATTAAAAGGACCCGAGGGAAGCTCGGAAAGCTGAGCAGAAGTTATTTGGAGAGGAGAGTGACTGCTGTTGGTCGAAAAGAGGTAAAAAAAACTTGAGTGTGGAAACATTATGGGTTCATGAGTCAGACGTGGATCAAGTAGACACAGTGTGTAAACTTTGCTACAGTGTCGTAGCTGCACCACAGAGCAACACTGCAAAGTTCACTAAACATAGATGTTTACATTTTTCATTTATTTTTTATATTGCAAACATTTGCACTGTTATCAGTATTTGCACTATTTTATATTATTTTTGACAATCTTTAAAGTCATTATTCAACACATTGTTATTGTTAAATAAATATCGTCAAATAATCGAGATCTCAATTTCAGTGAAAATAATCGTGATTATCATTTTTGACATAATCGAGCAGCCCTAGTCTGGAGGACGTAGTGTCCATGTTTTGATCCATTGTGGTCCAGAGATGATGGCACTGTGATTTCTGTCTGTTCCTGAGCCCATGTACTGATTTAATCCCAGTTTTGGAGAAGCTCTACTAATACAAAATAACATTTTGCTGCCCCATCCAACTTTTTTGGCACGTGTTGCTGCCAAATCCCAAACATCCTGTTTGCAATTATATATTTTCTCAGCGAAGATTTGATAAAATAAAATAAAGATTTATGAGATTTGCAAATCATTGGATTCTGTTTTTGTTTACATTAACCAGAAACCCAACTTTGCTGGAACTGAGGTTGTATTGTGTGTGTGTACCCAGACTGGAGCCTAAACATAACATGTCTCACTATATGCTCCACTGTGGATGACCCACTCTGTCACCTCCCCGTTTCTCTGTTCCAGTTGCACTTCCAGTTCTCTCTAATCCTATTACAGCTCTTCCAAGCAGAGCGTGAGTATGTGTGCGTTAGCATTCTTACATTTTCATATAACTAAGATCTCTGTCGAGGCAACGTGCAGCAACATCGTCTTTTAATAACAGAGAGAGAGGCTGGAAGGAGAATATATAGGCTACACTACACGAAAAACAAATCAGAATAATTTATTTCTTCTGGAAATGTTTAAATGTCATACTGAAACTTCAGACTATTTAGATACTCATTCCCACAACAAGGGCCCAAACTAGGGGCACTGGAAGGGTTAAGGTCAGGCGGCACAAATCCAGCTTTTGTAGTTTCGCCTCTGAACGTCACCACAGTGGATTGGAAATCAAATAAACAACATGAGCAGCCTAATTCAAGGGGTTTTACAAAAATGTTAGGTTCTTTTAGGTCTTTCAGTGATTTTCTCCACTTGTTAGAGGCTGACAACGATGTGGACAAACTAGGACCATTTCAAATATAAGGATTGTTTTCCATACTTAGGTGAAAATTGACTGCCTGAAGTCTTGAACCCATGGACATCAAATGCTGCTTTCCTTGTGATGTTCTGTCACACTTTTGCTGCAGCCATCTTCAGTTGCTGCCCATTTGTGGGTCCTCGTCTTCAGTTTTGTCCTCAGTAGCTGAAGCTGCTCTGTTGGGTTGCTTTTGTAGCATATTTTGGGTCAGTGTCATCTGTTCTGAGAAACCTGGAAAGCATCAGTCTGAACCTGAGCAAAGAGTAAAACCCTGCACAAATCACAATTCATGCGTCTGCTTCCATCAGCATTCACATCATAACTATGCTGAGTTCCACTGGCAGCCCCTGTCACAACATTACCTCCACTATGTTTGACAGATATTTGGATCATGGACCGTTCCTCTCCTTCTCCGTGCTTTCGTCTTTCCATCATTAGTACAAGTTCATCTTGGATTCATTTGTCCAAAGACTTTTTTTCACCTCTCAGAACTGTGAAGGTTTTACATGATTCCTATGAAGTCTACACAGCAGATGTTTACAGCTTGTTTCACCTCAACTTTGTATTTTACGGAGCCCCGCAGGGGACATGGGAGGAAAAAAAATTAAGATGGACTTTTGCGAGATCTCGCAAAACCAACTCGCAAAACAAACTCGGGATCTCGCAAAAGTTGAATTCCAACAATGGCGGCAGCTACTTAGTTGCAATATTACTGTTTCTGGGTCACAAAATACACTTTTAAGATATTTTGAGGCGTGAATGTAGTTGTGTAAACGTCAGATATCTGCTCGGTTTACAAGACATCACATATTTGCAAAAGTGCTCCGACGTTTTCGGAGATCTGACACCCACTAGCTCGAAGCTAACGGGAGGTTGAGACCTACTACAGCCGGGAGGAACGCCGCTTTCCCGGCACATCGTGCCTCAACCTCCCGGTCAGCTTTGAGCTGGCGGCCTCCGAAGAATGCGGCTAAAACTTTTGCAAGATCTCACAAAACCTTTGCGAGATCCCGAGTTTGTTTTGCGAGATCTCGCAAAAGTTTTGCGAGATCCCGAGTTTGTTTTGCGAGATCTCGCAAAAGTCCATCTTAATTTTTTTTTCTCCC
Organism: Neolamprologus brichardi; assembly: GCF_056152115.1. Taxonomy (NCBI): domain Eukaryota; kingdom Metazoa; phylum Chordata; class Actinopteri; order Cichliformes; family Cichlidae; genus Neolamprologus; species Neolamprologus brichardi. Next base: position 3,241,778 of record NC_142117.1, read on the forward strand.
ATGTCCCCTGCGGGGCTCCGTAGTATTTCCATTCATTCCTGCCTTCTCGAGAGGCTTCTTATCATGGTTAGATATTGTGAAGTTGGTTGTCTTAACCAAGGAAATGAATCTGTGATTGTACACCTCAGTTTTCTGCAGTGCTCTTTCAGGCCTTGTGTTTAGCTGAACTGAACAGTTCATCCATTCTTTTGTAAAATCTAACAGATTTTTTGCTCGCTCTCTCTCACACCCAGTTTTTGTTTCAGCCCAATGAGTGCTTTGCTCATTGGCACCAATATCTCTTCAACTTCAGATAATAACAAAGGGGACAGGACATGCTTGCCACTCAACTGTCCAAGTCCCATTGAGGCTCCAAATATGGGGGACCGTGAAAAAAATGGCTGCAATTTATAAACAGTTAAGCCAAATCTTTTGTTGAACATCTCAAATTAAAGCTGTAAGTCTGCACTTTAAAATCCACTGTGGTGGTGGACAGAGGCAACGTGACAAACTGTGTTGCTGACCAACAAATTGTGGAACTAACTGTATAGTAAGACTAATATTCTGCAGAATATTTTGCAGACTACCATAAGTCTGCTAAATTCCACACAGATTTCACACATTTGATGACTTGGCCAATGATGAAGCACACAATTACTGTACACATTGTTGCCCGAGTTAGGCAAAAACTGGCATCATCTCTTTGAGCAAACTACAATTTTCAGGCAAATTTAACACGGTTCATGAAGAAACCTGCAGAAAGTAAGCAAAAAGAGTGGCGATAGAAGGCTGAAGAAGCCCTGGGTCAGATAAGGGAGACAAGATAAGCTGTGTGCTGCAGCTAATGGGTTTACCAAAGACACAGATCACATCTTACAGGCAGACTTACCCTACTGCGTTAACCACAGCACTTCTACAGAACAGCTTTTTCTTCACCACCTCAACTTATTGGACTCATGTCAACTGAAATCACTGTTCAGAGATTAAGAGGCTCAGTAAACAACTTGGAAACTGCTATAAAAAGATTCCTTCTTCTTTGTTCTTTCTTTCAGGATATTTCTAGGAGACAGATGACCTGCTATAGTCTGCTACTCTTCAATTATTCAGAAGGTTGCTGGTTCAATCTCTGGCTGTTCCAATCTGCATGCTAAAGTATTCTTGGGCAAGACACTGAACCCTGAGTTGGTCCTGATGCATTCATAAGAGTTCAGAGCTCAGCACGGTTCTTCGCTGGCAGACTATAGTGGCCATGGACAGCCCAAAGCATGTGGTTCAACCGATCTATGGGACACTCGTGCTTGTGCTGCTGCTGGTCCATCAGCAACTGTAGAGAACAGTGAGGTTTTAACAAACAAAGAGATAAAGTGAAACTGAGTGTTAAAAACACTTAAAGTACCCACAGCACCCACAGTGTGTACTTTTTATGCTGCCTTTTTTAAAACTTCCTCATTATGATGCTCAGTTTGAACTTCAGCATCATGACCATGTTTGACCATAGCTGCGTCCCAAAACGTCGGCTGCATCCTCCGGAGGCCGCACTTAAAGGCCGATTACGTCACAGCCAGGCGACGAAGGCTGTCCCAATTCGTCGACTCCTTCAAATGCGGCCGACAAATGCGTCCTTCATTTCCCCGAATTTGAAGGATGGGTCGGGTGTGTCCTTCGTGGCCCTCCATATCCCAGAATTCATAGCGTGGCCCAGCCAAATTTCAGCTGCCAACAATGGCGGCCGCTACTAAGTTTTAAAATTACTCTTATTATTCTTTCTGGGTCACAAAATAAACTTTTAACATATTTTAAGGCGAGAAAGTAGCTGTGTAAACATCAAATATCTGCTCGGTTTATCAAGACATCGCATATTTGCAAAAGTGTGCCGACGTTTTCGGAGACGTCTGTTACCCACCAGCTCGATACCAAGCCGGGGGGTTCAATGGTCATTCCAGCCGGCGAGAGCAGCGGACTCCTGGCTTCATCGTTTTCAGACCCCCGCTCTTTCGCTACTCAGGTTAAACATGATATATAAGTCACTCGGATAACTTAAAAATGTAATTGTTTGCCTTTTTTCTGTGTTTTATTTGTTCTGGAGTAAATCGGTTTGGCTGAGATCAAAGTTATTAGATTATTAGATTAAATAAAGCTTTATTAATCCATCCGGTGGGTTCCTCCGGGATTTTCACACAGCTGAATAAACGTTAAACAGAAAACTGATTAAACAGAAGTGTGAGACCGTCGAGAATTTACACCAGTGTCCTGTTATATTTTAGATAGCAAGGAGCAGACGGCCGAGTTTCTTAAACTCCACCGAGACAGCGGTGACGCAAATCTGAAGGCTAGACCGTCCAATTTCGCAGCCTCGCGCTTCCGGCCTTCTCGGTCTTTGAAGGACCCGGCCCACGTAGACCACGAAGGCCGGGTCCTCCGAAGGATGCAGCCGACGTTTTGGGACACAGCTCATGTCTACAAATTTACATTGCTGCCATGTGATTGGCTGATTAGATATTTGTGTTAACGAGCAGTTAAACAGGCTGGTGAGTGTATACTGGACGTGAAACAAAAGAATCAATTGAAAAGATGGCACTTTCAGTCGATATTAAACCGAATGTCTAAATATAACTTGAGTGGGAGCAGGTTATGTTCAACATAAGTTTCTAATCCCGTAATCTCATTTTGTAGCACTTCCTTCTTCTTTAAACTTGTTCTACACACCTGTAAAGTTTTATCACTGTATCTTGCAGGTTATGTCACTATTGTGTTGCACTATTCACCCACAGTCACCACAGCGTTCACAAGAACGTGTTTTGCCACACTTCCAAACCTATATGCACACTTTACAGAAAGGGTCAGAGCAGACTCTACCTACTGAGGAGACTGAGATCTTTTGGAGTGCAAGGGGCGCTGCTGAAGACCTTTTCTGACTCTGTGGTAGCGTCAGCCGTCTTCTGTGGTGTTGTGTGTTGGAACAGCAGCATATCTACAGCTGAGAGGAAGTGGCTGGATAAGCTAATCAAGAAGGCCAGCTCTGTCCTAGGATGCCCCCTCACCCGAGTGCAGGTGGCAAAAATAACATCACTCTTGGACAATGTCTCCACCCCATGCATGAAGCTGCTGCAGAACTGGAGAGCTACTTAGTAACAGACTGCTGCATCGTAGATGTGCACAGGAACGTTGCTGCAGGTCCTTTCTCCCAGCAGCTGTTAGACTTTATAGCCATCACTGCTCACACAATACGTTGTTTACATCCCTGCATTTCTTTGAATCCAAGTGTGCTATTTTTAATAACAGTAAAGTATTTTTTTTTCTTATGTTTTAAATTTCACTTAAGAGACCTTACAGTCTCTTATTCCTTATTTTTGCTCCATGCTGGTCACTCTTCTACTGGAACACTTGAATTTCCCCAGTGAGGGACAATAAAGGATATTTCTACTTCTATTCTATTCTGTACATACAGACTGACTGGGATCAGAGACATTAGAGTGCTAAGAGCTAAATCAAAGCAGCACATGTTAATCCAGGCAGGGTTTGTGCCACAAATAAACTGACAGCCTTGTGAAAAACTTGTGGTTTTCAATCCAGCTGCTACACATATACATTGAAACGGACACAGAGGGACTGTAATTTAGACACAAAAAAATCCCTTAATCTGCAATAAGTACCAGTCCACTTACCAATTAAGTTAGCCATTATCAGCATCACCATTTTCACGAGTAAAAATGCAGCCCTACTGCAAACTAAACACAAGACAAGCAAACAAGATTCCTCTAAAAAAGATAAATAGTAATAATCTTCCTCTGCAATTTAGACATCAGCTGGAACAAAACAATCCTCACAATATTCACCAGAGTGTTAGCACTAGTTTAAGTTTATTAGATAAAGGTATGAGGTAGATAAAGGGTAAACAGTACATTTCAAATCTCGTGCCAAGATGCTGTGGGTCCTATACAGATACTGTGACAGGCCTCTAACTGAAAACACAGATGAACTCTCCAGCCTCAGTTCCCTCACAGTACTGCAGACACTGCTGAAAAAAGCTGTTATGTAATGTTATTAACTCACCAAATGAATGGCACTAACACACTGTGATGAACACATGCATGTCAGATTTCAGGAGTCAGTGTGGGGATGCTCCACCTCCACTATGCCGAGGAATTCTCCCTGCAATGGTCACTATATAAGCATAGAGGCCAATGCAAGGTTCAATAACTTACTTAAATAACTACACTGACTGCTGAATGAAAATATTAAAAAAATAAAATAAAATTCCCCACTTGCCCATGCGGTCTATTCTTCAAGCTCGGGTCCTCTACCAGAGGCCTGGGAGCTTGAGGGTCCTGCGCAAAATCTTAGCTGTTCCTAGGACTGCGCTCTTCTGGACAGAGATCTCCGATGTTATTCCCGGGATCTGCTGGAGCCACTCGACTAGTTTGGGAATCACCGCACCTTGTGCTCCGATTACAACTAGGATCGCTGTTACATCGCTGTCCACATTTTTTCGAGTTCTTCTCTGAGCCCTTTATTTCTCGAACTTCTCGTGTTCCTTCTTCCTGATGTTGCTGTCATTGGGAACCGCTACATCAATCACTACGGCCGTCTTCTTCTGTTTGTCTACCACCACTATGTCCGGTTGGTTAGCCACCACCATTTTGTCCGTATGTATCTGGAAGTCCCACAGGATCTTAGCTCGGTCATTCTCCACCACCCTTGGGGGCGTCTCCCATTTTGACCTCGGGACTTCCAGGTTATACTCGGCACAGATCTTCCTGTATACTATGCCACTTGGTTATGGCGTTCCACGTATACCCTGCCTGCTAGCATCTTGCACCCTGCTGTTATGTGCTGGATTGTCTCAGGGGCATCTTTACACATCCTGCACCTGGGGTCTTGCCTGGTGTGATAGACCCCAGCCTCTATGGATCTTGTGCTCACAGCTTGTTCCTGTGCTGCCATGATTAGTGCCTCTGTGCTGTCTTTCAGTCCAGCTTTGTGCAGCCACTGGTAGGATTTCTGGATATCAGCCACCTCCGCTATCTGCTGGTGGTACCGTGCAGGGGCCTGTCCTTCCATGATGGTGCTTCCTCTTCCTCCTCATTCTAGGGTTTCTGCTGCCTGAGGTATTCACTGAGCACGCTGTCAGTTGGGGCCATCTTACTGATGTATTCGTAGATGTTTGTTTTCTCATCCTGGATTGTGGTGCTGGGCGTACGTGTTGATAGCCCGGATCTTGTTCTTACCGTTCAGCTGACTCCTCGGGACTTGCCTGACCCTCTGCAGGTACTTGGTGGTTGCAGCTTTTCTAGCGACCTCTTCATGGTTCCCATTTGCCTGCGGGATCCCCAGGTACTTGTAGCTGTCCTCTATGTCTGCAATGTTGCCTTCTGGTAGTTCGATCCCCTCAGTTCTGACTACCTTCCATCTCTTTGTTACCATCCGACTACACTTCTCCAGCCCGAGCGACATTCCAGTGTCATTGCTGTATAGCCTGGTAGTGTGGATCAGTGAATCAATGTCTCGTTCACTCTTGGCATACAACTTGATGTCATCCATGTACAGGAGGTGGCTGACAACTGCTCCGTTCCGTAGTCGGTATCCATAGCCAGTCTTGTTAATGATCTCACTGAGGCGATTCAGGCCTATGCAGAACAGCAGTGGGGACAGAGCATCTCCTTGGTAGATCCTGCACGTGATAATGACTGGTGCTATGGGCTTGAAGTTTGCCTCCAGTGTTGTCCGCCACATCCCCATTAAGTTCCTGATTAAGGCTCTCAGGGTCCTGTTGATCTTGTATAGTTCTAGGCATTCCAGGATCCAGGTGTGGGGCATTGAGTTATAGGCCTTCTTGCAATCAATCCAGGCAGTGCACAGGCTGGTCAGACTAGTCTTGCAGTCTCGGCTGACTGCTTGGTCTATCAGTAGCTGGTGTTTTGCGCCTCTGGTATTCTTGCCCATCCCTTTCTGTGCAGTACTCATGTATTGACCCATGTGCCTGTTCATCTTAGCAGCTATGATGCCTGACAGGAGCTTCCACGTGGTGCTGAGGCAGGTTATTGGTCGGTAGTTGGAGGGGACCGGTCCCTTCTGGGGGGTCCTTGAGGATCAGGACCATAAGGCCTTCGGTTAGCCATTCTGGGTGTCTCTCGTCAACCAGCATGGTTACTGGACCCTGTTCAGGGAGGTTGCTGTGGTCTACTCTTAGATCCACTAGCCACTGAGCATTGCCGTTATGAGTTGCGTCCTTCTCCCATATGCTCTTCCAATATTGCTCCGTCTCCTGCCTTGGTGGTGCCGATTTCATATTGTTCCTCTGCCACTGAGAGTACACCTTGGCTGGTATACGCACACACGCACATATATACATGTATATGTAGACCCAGTTTCGGGGTCTGGTTGCTGGGTTGGGGTTAACATTCATTCAGCTTTCACTTTGGGTTCTTGGGTGATATGTAAAAATTTTCCAACTGACAGTCCAATAACCGATGATAGGCGATATATTCATGCAGACTTTTTGATGGGCAGAGCAATGTAATCATATATGGACTGATTTGCGTTTCAAATTTGTACGTTATGTTTGGAGGGAATATTTTACCTTCTTATCTTGCTTGTTTCAGTATTAACATAGCTACTTCTTGGATTACTCATTTATTTATTTGAGATGCACCAAATCGCACAAAAGACTTAACTTTACGTCAGAGATTATTTTTATGTTCGCTGGCAGAGACATTTTTATTTTTAACTTACTTTGGTTTAATTTTGTATTTGTTGTTTGGTCGAGTGTGTAAAACACAAACACTGGAACGGCCTGTAAACACAGTTATAGTGGAAATAAGAAGCCATTTCTTCTTTGTTTCCCTCCCCACCATTGTGTTTTGGGTTTTTTTGTAATAATATGTTTTCTGAACTGCCTTTCTTTCTTTCTGTTATGAGTCTGAGTAAATGGTAAATGGCCTGTATTTGTATAGCACTTTACTAGGACTAAGGACCCCAAAGCGCTTTACACATCCAGTCATCCACCCATTCACACACTGGTGATGGCAGCTACATTGTAGCCACAGCCACCCTGGGGCGCACTGACGGAGGCGAGGCTGCCGGACACTGGCGCCACCGGGCCCTCTGACCACCACCAGTAGGCAACGGGTGAAGTGTCTCGCCCAAGGACACAACGACTGAGACTGTCCAAGCCGGGGCTCGAACCAGCAACCTTCCAATTACAAGGTGAACTCCCAACTCTTGAGCCACGATCGCCCCACCCCTGAGTAAATGAATTGCTGCATTTGTTCGCAGCTGGAAGAGGATGCTGTTAAAACAGCGCTATTATTTTTACGGTTGACTGCTTCTCTTAGCTTCAACCAACATTATTAGCAAACTTAATGGGCAAATAAATAAATCACTCTTGTAAAAACAATCTTCAATATATTCGTCCAGTCGCCCAACCTTAAATTGAACTGCTCGTTCTTGTAGAGAACCAGTTCTCCATTCCCATCCTCGGAGTGGTACTTGTTGTTGCCCTGAACCAAGGAATACTTGCAGCATCCATTCATGAATTGCAGTCTGAACTGAAGCACAGACTGATGACAGTGCTTGCCATGTTTTCCAAGGATGGCAAAGCAGAAAGATTTAACATCTCTAATCTGATTGGAGTAGACATGTAAAAGCCCCTCCCCCACTTCATCTGCCTGATGCCCACACATCCCTGCATTCATTTTCACCCAGACGCCCTGATGTGACCCATCAGACTCTAATCTTAAATTACCTGAAAGAGTCCAGCAAGTACAAGAAGGAAGCTGAGTTAATGTATTCTTCACCTGCAAGTGTGTGTGTGAGACAAAGAGATGTGTGGATGTGTGTGTGGATCCTAATTCCTAGGTAAAATCAGCTCACACATTTGACAGGTAGTGCGCCTCATGCACATACATAGTCTCTGCAACATGGAGACCATGTGACAGATGGCTCATGGAGGATTTATTTCCATGGATACACACAAAAATAACTGCAAAGTAAAACGCTGTCTCTAATATTATTACACTGTGACTAAAGGACAAGGTGAAACCATTAAAATACAGATATAAAAATACAACATAAACGATAAAAGAAAATCATAAAAAGAAAGAAATGAAGCAGTGTTTTTTTGTTTTTTAATTCTGTTATCCAAATCCCTTCAGAAAGTATTATTCCCAATCGTTGTTTTTTTGTTTTGTTTACACACTGAGGTGGACAACAGCACAACGACAACACCTTTACAACCAAATATGGGTGTAGGGCACAATCAGCCAAGCTCATTGTGAAGCCTAGCCCCACCCCACCATGTGATTTTCTGAGGTCAGATGGCCCAGGATGTGAGTGGGCGTTAACCCATTGTGACCTACACCCGTTTTCACACCTTGGCTCATGTGATTAGGTAGATTAGTATTGTCCCTCTCAGTGGGTTGCTCCTACACGGCTTAAATCTCGGACTCTCCAACATGTGACCCTAGAACTGAAGAAGCTTCTCGGATGAGAGGTGAAACATCTTCAAGCAACTCAAAGAAGTCCAGACGCTTTTCTTTCCAAGCTCCTTAGACTACAATGACCTGACATACTTCATCTAAACCTGCAGCAGGCATAAAGTCATTAATCAACCACTTTGTTAAGTTGACAGAGGCTGCAGATCAGATCAACAGTTAAGACTCCACATCGCGAATGGACAAGCAACTGATTATGTTACTTTATCATTTGTTTGTCATTAAAAAGTAATAAAATACTTACAGAGACTGGGTCCTGTGTGTGTGTACATATTTAGACATCTTTGTGAGGACAGTAAATTGACATGCTACTATACTTGTCGGGACCAACAGTCACTAATGGGGACGAAATGCCGTCCCCACGAGTTTGAAGCATTTTTGAGGCTCAAAATGTGGTTTTAGTGTCAGGGTTACAGTTAGGTTATGGTTAGGTTTAGGCTCAGGGCTAGGATTAGGCATTCATTTTTGATGGTTAGGGGTAGGGTAAGCAGCCTGGAAAAGCATTATGTCAATGCGATTTCCTCACTAGGATATGAAAGCGTGTTTGTGCATTTTCCCCATTCTTTCACATGCTACATAAAGAGACATAAGACATATTAATTATTAATTAGACATACTAACTCACTCTTTATATAAAAACCTTGCATTTGTATTTTCCTGGGTATCATATTAAGTTTTAAATTCTAATATCACGATAACCCCATTTACCATTCTAATAAATCAAGAGTTTATCTGAATTATCAGACATATATAAATGTCTCACTGTGACGCTGAGTGCTAAGCCATCAGGTGTTTTAAAAACTAATTGGCTATGTACCACAGGCCTTCAAGCTGGCTGCAGTTAAACCTTTACTTAAAAAGACCCAGCAGTCTTAGCTAATTATAGGCCAATCTCCAACCTTCCTTTCATATCAAACATCCTTGAAAGAGTAGTTGTCAAACAGCTAACAGATCATCTGCAGAGGAATGGTTTATTTGAAGAGTTTCAGTCAGGTTTCAGAGTTCATCACAGCACAGAAACAGCTTTAGTGAAGGTTACAAATGATCTTCTTATGGCCTCTGACAGTGGACTCATCTCTGTGCTTGTCCTTCTAAAAAGCTGGTGGCATAAAAACATGTAAAAAAGCCTTATTTTTCCTCTGTACAAATGCTGAATATAAACTTCAGTTTCATTGGATACTGCCTTTACACCGCTATGTTCGTCTTGCTTTCATTTCTAGAAAATAAACGTGCAGATGCTTAAATGTCTTCTTTACGTTATCCGGTCTGTAAGTCAATGACGTCACACTTACAGACGAGATTCTGGGTCCAAAGTGAAACGAACACTTTGGGTTTACTGAGAGTTAAAAACTGTCTAAAGTCTTTCATCTTTAATAAAAGGATCAGTGTTGCTGCTTTACTATGGAACGCCAGGACTGCCATAATGAATTAATTAAATACACCATTAAATAATGAATTAAATGTGGCAATCATTAAATAAAAATGGGAAATAATTAATTAAATAAATATTTTTGACACATTTAATGAATTATTGACACAAATGGCACCTGTTCAGAGACGTGGTTACAAAGAGAAGTTGGGAACAGAGCAGCTGTGAAATCTGTCTGTTAGTTTACATTTTGACTGCACAATTGTGAGCTTTTTGTTATGCACAAAAACAACATGGTTTTATTTTATTTGTGGAGCATTATTATTTAATAAATGCTGATAATTTTTTTTTTTTTCTTCTACATCTGTGCTGTATGATAATAAAAGTGTCTGTGTGAGATCTGGGACACAGCTTTGACTAAGAACTCTCTTTTTGTTCTTACTTTACGGCTTTAAACAAATATCGAGATATATATCGTGTATCGCCATCCAGCTAAAGAATATCGAGATATGAATTTTGGGTCATATCGCCCAGTCCTACTAACAACTGCGCTGCCAAAAATGTGTCAGTGCAAAGAAAAAGAACTTCTCCAGAGACCATGATTAGCTCTTCATTCAGTGTCAGACACCTTAATAATGTTCAGTTCAAACTGCAGAACACACACAATGCAGACAGACACCGAGCTGTAACAGAGGAGAGGCTCAACGTAGCACACTCTGCTTTTATTATTTAATCTGAGAGTCACTGGAAATGGTAAAAACTAGTCCCTAAGGACCCCAAAGCGCTTTACACAACCAGTCATCCACCCATTCACACACACATTCACACACTGGTGATGGCAGCTACATTGTAGCCACAGCCACCCTGGGGCGCACTGACAGAGGCGAGGCTGCCGGACACTGGCGCTGTTTCACAGTTACTCTGCACAGCTCTCTGTATGTCACCACTGATAGCAGAGCTGGTTGTACAGTAAACTTTATTGGAAATGTCCCTCAGCACAGCAATGTACGCTCCAGTGTTGGGCAGTGTCACATCCTGAGTAAGCCCCGCCTTCACTGCGGTCGCTGCAGTTTGCTTCATTTACCTCCATCATTTGAATGTGCTCCTTCTAAAGGGGTCAAGTCATTGCTGCAGTGGGTTTAACCTGATTGTCTGAACTGACTCTAAAGAAGAAGAAGAAGAAGAAGCAGCAGCAGAAAACACTTTTCAATAACTGCTAATACATGATGTCTGTAACTTCACTTGTTTTATCACAGATACCTGGGAACCCATCATCTCATGCTCTCAGGTAAAACTTCCTCAATCTATATCTCAGTCGAAGCTGGAAGCACTAAACTCGAGGCTTGTTTGTACAACAAAGCAAAGACTGTGCAACTCACTGCCCAGACTAATGTAAAAGGTTATTGCATCACTTAAGTTTGCACAGGATGAAGAGGGAGAGCAAGGTGAGAGCTCTGCAGTGTTACCAAAGCAAAGGTCAGGTTTTATAAAGGGCTCTTCCATCTTTCTTCTTTCTTCTTTGATGCTGGCTCAATGTAGCATCGATCTGAATGAAGAGTGGAAGTTACACCACTAGTTAACTGCTGACCACACAGTGAGAAAACTTAATACTGGTGCAGTACTGTTAATGACAGCACTGTAAAAAACAGCTTCAGTCATGTTGATGGTGACTTTTAAACAGGGCTGCACGATTAATCGTTAGAAAATCGCAATCTCGATTCATACTTATGTGCGATCTCATTTCCAAATGACAACGATTTAAAAAAAAAGAGAGAGAGAGACGACGATTGTACCGCATTTTGATCCGGGACGTAATCTGCATGAAAACAAGCGCTCACTCTTCCTGCTCAACAGATGACAAGGGCGGAGCCTTATACCACGTGATACTGAAGCTGGCTGCTAAAATTAGCAGGAAAAACAACGGAGAGCACGTCAGGGATGACGAGAAAGTGAAAGGAGAAAATCCCGGTCAACCACCCAAACACCAATAACGGGAACCTTATACAGCGCTTCCCTATACCCGTCGAACTCCCGCAGGCACAAAGAAATTACGGAGGCTATCACTTATCACCTGACCAAAGATATGGCTCCATCAACACTGTGCAAAACGTGAGACATTTGTTGTTTTTATGTTTATTTATTGTTTTTATGTTCAGTCTCAACTGTTACGAAGTTGATGTGCAGTTAATAAGTGCAATAAATATTTATACTGGAAAAGAAAATCGTGAGAGAATCGTGATCTCAATTCTAAGCAAAAAAATCGTGATTCTCATTTTATGCAAAGTGTGCAGCCCTACTTTAAAAGCGGAAATATCATCTTCTTCACACATGTTTGTGCTTTTTTTGGCAGACTTTAGCTCATTGAGAAGAAAAACTAGACTCTGTAAGAAAGCAAGAATTTGATTCAATAACCGCTGGTCAAATTCAACATTGTTCACTTCTGACTCAGACCTCCTGGTTGGGGATAAACAGAGGAGTTAGTGGCTTCCCTGTGGCCATGTTTTCTGCTGCTTGGCCTCCCTCAAGGTTTCGCGTTCACACGAAAGGGCAGAAGGTTTTCTATGTACATACACATGGAAAGTTGGGAAGGTGCAGATGGAAAACGTTTTCTATTGGCTATAGTGGTCCTGACTAAAATACCCAGCAGCAGATGACATGAAGATGTACTTCAGCTGCACCACAGTGTTCACTGAAGCCTCATCAGGACTCAGTGGAAGTGTGGCTTCTTAAAGTGGACATGAAACACTAGATGTATAAAGGCCATTGCTGCTGCTGATTACTGCCACACCTGTTCTCCATCAAGAATAAGGTGATCCAGGAAACTTCAGGAACAAATGAGAAACAACCCTCAGGTCTCTGAGTCTGAAAAGGTTATTGAGGCTAAAGCTGTGTAACTTCAGCCAAACACAGTAAGAGCCGTTTATCCACAAGTGACGAAAACATGGAACTTATATTATCTTTGTCTAACATTTACATTTGTTTGATGCTCTGAAACATTGAAGTAGGGCTGGGCTATATCATACTGTTCACGGTAATACCGGTGTAATGTTGGGCAACGACAAGAAAATGAAATATGGCAATAGAATATGGGTAAAACGTGCATGCGCAGTGCCTTTGTTTTCATACGCACATAGCCAAAAAGCATGGCGGCGACGCAGAATGAGAAGAGTGAAAGTGGATCGTTGAATGAAACGGATGAACCAGAACTGGTTTGTAAAAATGCTGCAACTTCAGTGTGGAACTGGTTTAGCTTTCGTCCGTCAGATACACAACAAAGCACTATTTTTGGTAGCGCATGCTAGCGGGCCGTCGTTATTACCGTGTTGTTTGGAAAATACGGCGCACTTAAAATCAATCCTTTGATTTTTCTGAAAGTCGACAGAGCCCCTTATAATCCCGTGTGCCTTATGTATGAACTCTGGTTGTGTTTACTGACCTCGAAACGATTTTATGTGCACGGCGCTCGAAAATCTGTCAAATGTTTCAGTACGACTTTGCTAAGCTACGAAGCCGCACCGCTTGATGGATTGTCGGAGCATTACGGCTATCGTAGGCGGAGCCTCGCGGAGTGATACGTACTGTGCTTCAACATAATATTACCGTATTGTGTGTGTACAACCTGTTTTTAAGTTTTGTGGATATTATACATGGTTATGCTGAGGATATGTCGGCCAGTTTCCACTGGAAATGCCTTTTGGTTAAACTGTCAGCGAGGAATTTGCACTGTTACATTTTTATATAACTTTAATGCAGATAAAAAACAGCTGCTTGTTTAAGTGAAAATACATTGATGGTTTTTTGCACTAATAAAGTTGTGGAGTTGTAAAGTATTTTGTCTCGTATCAATTATATCGTCAGTTATATCGTTATCGCAAATTTCCAAATGTATATCGTGATAAATATTTTTGGTCATATCGCCCTGCTCTACATTGAAGTGTGACAAACATACATAAAAACAGGAATTCAGGAAGGTTGCAAACACTTTTTCACACCACTGTAATTTCCTCTGGTGTTAAAAACGTACACGACTGAAGAGCTGGCAGTCCTTACAGGAACAGCATCGTTTACAAAGGTGAGACACGTGTCCTTCACATTCAGACAAAGTGTTTCACATTTCATGTAAAGATCCTTTGAACCACACGAACAGTTCTGTGATGCACACTCGTGCTGGTTTTGCTGACCCCTGCAGTTTTCACACTTTGGTTACTAAAAGCAGAAAAGTGCTGCAGATTAAAGAGCCGTGGATTTTCACAGATTAAACTTTGTCTAATCTGAATGACTTTTTTAAACAAAAACTCAATCTTCAACATGCTGACCTTTCTTTAGCCTCACTGAACTACAGCTTAGCAATGCATGAACCAGTCTCCCACCTGCAGCTTGTGGACAGAGTGACCTTCCAAGCACTGACTGCTGCTGCCAGAATCAGGCCATGGCAGCAGAGTCCATCTGACTGCAAGATGAGAGCCTGTCCAGCAGTGACGGGGCTTAAAAATGTGGCCTATAAGGAAACTGATGGTGCCGTTTTCTCAGAAGGATGAAAAATTAAATCATAAAGCATACCTGGGGTTCCTGGGAAACACTGCACTGTGAACTGTACTATTCAGTCTTAAAATACAGAGACATTGTTTTTGGTTTGTATCTCATATACTAAACTGTATTCTGTGTACAGTTTCACACAAAACTCTATGTGCTCAAAGCAAGTGATCAAGACTTATTTGCTGCCCTGAATGACTAGAAGATGCAGGAATGATGCCCAGAGAGCAGACGGTGAGCTGCTGCTCTATGTGACAAGCTTAATGAATGTAAACGTACCCATGATGTAAAAAGCACTGTTGTACTGTTGGCTGGGATTTTTAAGCTGAGCACATGTCCATCTTCTCCTTTTCAGGGTCGCGGGGGGCGCTGGAGCCTATCCCAGCTGTCATAGGGCGAGAGGCGGGGTACACCCTGGACAGGTCGCCAGTCTGTCGCAGGGCTAACACACAGGGACAGACAACCATTCGCACTCACATTCACACCTAGTGGATTAACTAATTAACCTATCCCCACAAGCTTAAGTCTTTGGACGGTGGGAGGAAGCCGGAGTACCCGGAGGGAACCCACACAAACACGGGGAGAACATGCAAACTCCACACAGAAAGACCTTATGTTGGAATTGAACTCAGGACCTTCTTGCTGTGCGGCAACAGTGCTAACCACCGTGCTGAGCACATGTACTAGATCAGCGGTCCCCAACCCCCGGGCCTCGGACCGGTACCGGTCTGTGAGTCGTTTGGTACCGGCCCGCGAGAGTTGAGGCTCAGGTGTGAAATGTTTGGTTTTCAGAGTTTTTATCGGTTTTCAGCGTTATTTTGTTATTGTTTTTATCCTTAACTCGGTTTTCCTGGGTCTTTTCACGTGTGTTATGAATAAATCTTCTTTTTTTCAGTACCGGTACTAGTTTGATTTTGTTGTATTTATCTGCGACACCTTAAAGGCCGGTCCGTGAAAATATTGTCGGGCATAAACCGGTCCGTGACGCAAAAAAGGTTGGAGACTGCTGGACTAGAGTATATATTGTAACAGTAGTGATTTCATTTCTGTTCAAACCTCTTCAGCCTCATTTCTTTATATTTCACTAGGAAAATGTGTAACAGTGATTTACTGAATCAATCCCATGATGTAAAAATTGTGTGTTTCTGTTTGTATAAGTGCTTTTCTTCTGTTGCTGTTACAACCAAATTTCCCCTTGTGGGACAATTAAAGGATTATTCTATTCTATATACGCTGCATAACAGAGTTTGTACAATGTTAACAATAATACTTGGTGTTACTAATAATAACACCATGACTGATGTCCCACTGAGTTTCTTGTGATTTTGTTTTTAAATCCATGAATGCTTTCACCGCAGTGGCAGCGTGTTTGGGATCATTGTCAGGCTGAAAAATGAAGCTGTAACAAATCAGATGGTAGCTCAAATCTGACGGTACTTTTCAGTTTTCGTAATTCCATGAATTTTAACACTACTGGATTAAATACAACCCTAAACCATCACTTTCCTGACCTCCTCCATACTTACTGATGATGAAGCACACATTGTAAATTTGTATTCAACACTAAAACTGGTCAATGGACTGGTTCTTATACAGCACTTTTCTACCCTGTTGAACTGCACAGCATGTCTTTATCCTGTCTTCCTTCTCTCACCCCAACCAATCACAGCAGATGGCCCCGCCCCTCCCTGAGCCTGGTTCTGCCGGAGGTTTCTTCCTGTTAAAAGGGAGTTTTTCCTTCCCACTGTCACCAAAGTGCTGCTCATAGGGGGTCATATGATTGTTGGGTTTTTCTCTGTATCTATGAAGCGCCTTGAGGCGACTTTTGTTGTGATTTGGCGCTATATAAATAAAATTGAATTGAATTGAATTGAATTGAATTGAATTGAATTGAACTGGACCGATATTGACAGCGACTTGTTGCCACAGCCTTTTCTCCCTGTTTCCTTAATTGAAGTGGACACGAAGCACCAAATGTATAAAGGCTCATTTACACCACGCTCCCAAACGCTGACATAGATGTAACACTGGCTGTTTGGCTGAATTTAAGAACAAGTGCTTAAAGTTTAGGGCCATCTACTGTCAGTTTGATCCCTGGGTTACACTGGTCCGGCTTTTTGGTCATCTGATTCAAACTGACTCTGCTCCACACTGTTGTCATTTAGAAAGTCCTTCACGACATTACAGCTAACAGGTGGAATTTCCCGTGTAACTGCAGCTAGCCAAAGAACCACCTACTGCTAGAGACAGAGTGGAAGTGGACAGTGTTTCTTATGGTTAAAGGGTGGAACAAGCACAAAATGGTCAAAGCTAGCATAAGCATCATATACTGCAGGTATATCTACAGCCACTGTGACATGGAGGAGGAAGACAAACGTCCCCGAAGCATTTCAGAGGCGTCCCTATCTGTGATACCATGTGTCACGAGCTGTTTACAAGCGACAACACCAACTACACCTGCATGCGCGCGCGTCCCCGCGTTGCTACTGCTGCTGCTGCTGGTGGGGGTGGTGCAGTGCAATGCAATGCAACGCGACCCCCCCGTCACAGCAGCACAGCCATGGATGTTACACCTCGGAATGCCTGTGTGCTCCTGCGCTGGGAGCTAGCTCTGCACCACCACCCCTAACCTCACACGAAATCACATCAGCGCCTCTCATAAGGCTTCGTCAGAACAACGGATAAGTGCTGCGTTATATGATGTGTCCTCAGCGCCTGACTGGATCGCATTATCCCGAACAATAGCCTTAGTTACGACAAGACTGCTAATGAAGAAAAACAGACAGGTCCTGCGTTTCATCAGAAGTGTCAGTGCCGTTTCAGCCATCGCAGCTATGAAATGCAGACAGGTTAGCATCACAACTGAGCTGGTTAGTTGTCCTTACCTGGATATCCAGCTCCAGAAAACAAAGGATGATGCTGCGGTTTCTCTCCGTTAGGTCAGAGCGTCTCTTCGGCCTGACAGCATCCTGTTTCCAGTCAGCAGCACCGCTGTGAGGCTGCGCGGCAGCACGAAGGCCGCTTCCGGTCACAACTTCAAGCATTATGGTCGACTTTGACCCTCGTTAACGTTTAAAATAGACAACTAAATATAGCTGTCTGTTTATAAAGGACAAAGAAGATATTCATTATACCCTAACAGATTTTAGTGAACCTCTGATAACTTGTTGGCGTACTGGCATTTTATAAAATCCAATCATAAGATGCATCCAATCGTAAAAACAACAGTTAAAATGATTTACAATGAATGTAAAAGCATAAAAAAATCAGAAAGACTAGTCGTAATAAATATTGTAGCATAATATAATTGAGTGATGAGTGAATGAATTAATATACAGATACCTTTGATGTACTGTAGCTTGGCCTACTTTTACTTTTATTTTGAAAGGTAAAAACCCTTGTTTTCCGCTTAGTGATCCACTACTGCGGCTACCTTGACGGGGGCTCAGCCCCTGCAATAAAGTGGATAGATGCGGCTGAACGGGAAAGCAGCCTTGGACTGTCTGCTTCTTTACTTAATTTTAAACCCACTCTTAGCATAGACAGTCGTTTATCTCGATTTTCTACGTGGTGTCCTTCACTTTCCCACCGTGACTCGTTGTATTTATGTTAGACGTTGGCATATCTAGTTCTTTGTTGGTGAGTTCTCCCCTGTGGAATGAATGGAGCGGTCCAGTCATTAAAGGGCCAGTGCGAATCTTGTTTTTGACAGCTGGGTGGCCCACATGCATGTGCAGCTAGAATAAGAAGCGGGTTTAGCATTTCTTGCAGCAGCACCCCAAAACTGGCTGAACAATTTCATTGTAAACTGCCCCATTAAACACATGAACACTGATTTAAGTTTTGATCAGGAATGGAGTGTTGCAAGGTTTTTATTAGAGCCTGCTGATAGAGGAATTTTCAGGCAACCTTGGTATCCTGGGTGGGTAACATGAAGCCAGAGCAGTGTCTGGTTTTGATACTGAAAACAAAATGTAATTGAAAGATTAAAAAAAAAAACGTGAACTGAAAAAATAAACACTGACACTGACTTTTTACATTTACAGTGTTTTTCCTTTTATGCTTGCAATTTCTTTTTTGCTTTTTTCTGTTTCAATCCATTGTCACTGTTTTACATAACAGCAGTTAATGCATGAAATAATGTATTCAATAATCGTGCTGTCTGTCCAGACGGCACAAGTGTGCTTCACAGAATAGGTGCACAAGTGAAAGTCCATTACACTAGAGATGGACCGATTCGATATTAGGTATCGGTATCGGTCTGATACTGACCTAAATTACTGGATCGGATATGGGAGAGAAATAAAAAATGTAATCCGATCCATTAAATATCAAAAAAGCACCTCAGAAAACTTGCGACACGGCGTAACTCGGCTCATAACCGTAGCGCGTCGGAGCAGTGTGGTCACGTGATAGAGCGGCTGTGGCACGAGACCTGTTGTCTGGTTGAGCTTTTGTAGCCTCGCTACCAAACTGGCATCTCCGAGGAAGTTATCCCAGAGAGAAGTAAAGCAAGTGTGTAAGTTCATCTCTGAATGTTTGTAAAGCATTTCAGCGTTAAGCTTAACAACCGATATATGGACGACTGTCTCTTCTCTCTCTCCTGCTGCTACTTCAATCATGAAACTGATCAATGATCAGCTGATCGGCTTTTCTGTCGTGAGTCCGTCTCTCTTCTTTGTTTATTGCCCACTTCTCACCAGAAAGAGGAAACCAGTGGCTGAACAACAGCAGCACGTTTAAGCTTGATAAGCTGTTGTTAGAATTTATTTAATATTATTTCTACACCAGGATCTTTTTCTACAGCTGACGTAACTGTGCAGGGGCGGATCTAGCAAAGTTTAGCCAGGGGGGCCGATAGGGCATGAACAGGGAAAAGGGGGCACAAAGACATACTTTTCTTTCTTATTCTCATTTAAAATGTCGAGCTTTTAATAAATAATTATCTGAATCTTACACCCAAAGTTTTTATCTGATGTAAAATGTATAGAAGTCCATTACTGTATATAGTAACTAGAAGCCAGCTCATCTACGATTCGGAACAATCAACATTGGAACTCTGAGTGGACGCAGCCGAGAGCTGGCCCAGGTTCATGGACTCAGCTGCTCTACCGTAATGTCACAAGTGAGGTCCGATGTTCAGCGGGAGCATCACCAGCCTTCTCGATTACCGTTGGCGTCCACCAGGGCTCGGCCCTCTCGCCCCTGCTGTTCACTCTCTGTATGGACACCGCGATGGCTGATCTGCAAGCACCACATCCGTGGAGCCTCCTGTATGCAGATGATGTGTGCCTACAAGCATGGAAAGACCGGCTCTTCGAAAACGGCAAGCACCTGAACATCAAGAAGACTGAGTACCTTGAATGCGGCCCCCAGATCAACAGTACCATCACTATCGACGGCGAGCCACTGACTAAAGTTGCCCAATTCAAGTACCTCGGGTCCCTTGTCACCTCGGACTGCAAAGCTCTACCAGACGCCAGACTCCGTGTCAACACAGCGTGGAGGAAGTGTCATCAGGTGAGTGGAGTCTTTTGTGACAAGAGAATGCCAATCTATCTTAAGGCAAAAGTCTAGAAGTCAATTGTGCGCCCAGTGGCACTCTACGGGTCAGAGTGCTGGCCAGCGACGACCAAACACGAACAAGCTCTTCACACCATGGAGATGAAGATGCTGAGGTGGCCTCTGGGTCTCACACAACTTGACCGAGCGAGGAACGAAGATGTCAGGAAACAATGGGGAGTGACACCGATCACAGACAAGATGCGAGAGGCGAGGCTCCGATGGTACGACCATGTTGTCCATAGCGATAAAAATTCCATCGCAAAGACAGCCCAGCAATTAGATCTGGATGGAAACAGGCCCAAAGGAAGACCAAAAAAGCTCTGGATGGACCGAATCAAGGATGATATGAAGGCTGTGAATGTTACACCAGAAGACGCCCTTGATAGGAAGAAGTGGAGGAAGGCATGCAAGATAGTGGACCCTGCGTCGTGGGACATGAACTGCTAGGAAGAAGAAGAAGAAGATTAAGTCTAATATACCCTAGTAAGCTATAGTACTTTTTCCATCTGTGCAGTCTGCAGTTCTGTTGAAGAAAGATGTTGAATCTATTTAATTATTCTTGAAAAATAATTGATTTCTGTGCATTTTTTTTCACACTGCATCAAATTAAAGTTGATTACGTCGATTAAGCATCATGAGGTGGAGGGTGGTTCCCTATTTTTTTTTTCTTGCAGCAACAAATACATAATATTCCAGAAACACGCTTTGCCGATCTGATCAGCTGTTCATAACATTTCCTACGTGGGAATACACATCAGCGCGAACTTTCTCATGTCCGCCATGACCTGCCCGAAACCGGAAGTGACATTTTCGGGAAATGTCGTTTTTTACCATCAGGGCCTCATGAGCCTATACTGGTGTTTTTAAAAGTTATCTTTGACTTTATGACTTTCTGTGTCATTTCTGGGATGCTTAGGACTCAAATTGCACTGCTGGAAATAGTTTATTTTCATGCATATGCTGCTTTTTTGCAAATTTGCATTAGTGATGCGCGAATCATGAACGAATCGTTCAATACTCGAGAATCACTTTACTGACTCATGAATCATGATTCACAAGCCCAACTGACTCACTGACTCATCCCTGTTGCTGTTAGCAGCAATGTATCTAGCTTATAATTAAAATTGTGGAGAAAAACACAACATCCAGTATCTTAACAAAAAATTTCTGCTCTGAACTGGAAGAAAAAACCCTGAGTAGAAGCTCACATCAAGAATATAGCTCCTCGGTTCACAGTAGCATCGATCTGCTAACATGCTAACAGCATATTTGAGCTACTCACCCCCTCCCTCCTGGCTCACAGCTTCTTCTTCTTCTTGGTTGGCAACCAATGTTAAGGCGCATTACCGCCCCCTGGCTCACAGCTCAGTGGACATTTAGATGAGAAAATATATATTTAACACATTTAAGGAAAATACTAATAAAATAAGAATAAACAAAATAAATGTTTATTAAGCAATTTTGATAGGAAATTGCTTAATTTTAGAAATGTTTTTGCTCTTTTCTGCTCTATAAAATAGTTGTTTTCTTTTAGAATCACTCATCTTAGCAGTAGGATTTACATGAAAAGAGAAACAAATTAAGTTTGAGTGAAAATGTAAACTTTTTGCACTCTCTGGTCAACTGACTCAGTGAATCAAATGACTCAAAAAATCAGATTCACTTTGGTGAGTGACTCATTAAAACTCGATTCAGTAAAAAAGAATCGAATTTACCATCACTAATTTGCACTATAATATTTATTTTCGTTTTTCCTGCAGTATATAAAAATTGGTGTATTTCAAAAATAAAACTATGAAGACACTCAAAATAAATTTCCTGTGGTGGGAAACTATTTTGTGCAACTTTTGTATTTACAGTTTTGAGGGATAAGCCTCTTAAATTTCTCTAACTAGTAATATATGTTAAAAAAACAAAAACGATTTTCAATTTTTTGTAGTTTATTGCACTTTTTTGCAATTTATGTAATTACTATGCACTTAATGCAGACATATTATTAAAATTTGGGCTGTAATGGTTGTATTGATGTATATCAACTTGAAATGCTCCCAAAAATGGCTCCACAGCATGTAAAAATATAATATAATATAAAAAAGGAAAAAGGAAAAAAAAAGGAAAGTTTGAATCTTAAAAGTAGAGATAGTGTTTGTCTCCTGAATCCAAACTGGAAGCTGGTTCCACAGAAGAGGGGCCTGAAAACTGAAGGCTCTGCCTCCCATTCTACTTTTAAATACTCTAGGAACAACAAGTAGGCCTGCAGAGCGAGAGCGAAGTGCTCTAATAGGGTGATATGGTACTACAAGGTCATTAAGATAAGATGGGGCCTGATTATTTAAGACCTTGCATGTAAGCAGCAGGATTTTGAATTCAATTCTGGATTTAACAATTAGAGTTTTTGAAAAGATTCTGACCGTAAACAGCTTTTACACGTTGGATATTCTTTGACATAGATGTCAGGTTTCTATGTCCCAATGAGCCATTTGCACTAACCAGCGACAGGTTAACTGTAACATGTTTGCAATTCAGATCCCAAGTTTCTACGAGACTGATGTTAAAATATAGCAGACTTCAAGCCAGATTGAATTGATATATGCATGCATTATGAAATGTATGTATCCTAGATAATTGTTTTTCATCTTGTCGTGGGAGACCACACCTACCTCCCAAGTTAACTGCAACCAAAGATAACCAGTGGGGGTTAGCCACTGATGTGCTTCCAAGCTAGAAGCCCTGCTCACATTCACTGCCAGTTAAACACCTTGGAGAAACTCACGAACCCTAACAGCAAAGTGACATGACATAGGTCGTGTCGAAATTCATGGGCTGCATCCTCCTGAGGACCCGGCCTTCGCGGTCTACGTGGGCCGGGTCCTCAGAAGGTCGGGTAGGCCGGAAGTAAACGGCTTGGGAAATTGGACGGTCTAGCCTTCAGATTAGCGTCACCGCTGTCTCGGTGGAGTTTAATAAACTCGGCCGTCTGCTCCTTGCTATCTGCAATATAACAGGACACTGGCGTAAACTCTCGACTGTCTCATACTTCTGTTTAATCAGTTTTCTGTTTGACATTTATTCAGCTGTGTGAAAATCCCGTAGGAACCCACCCGGGGGATTAATAAAGTTTTATTTTATCTAATCTAATAACTTTAATCTCAGCCAAATCGATTTACTCCGAAACAAATAAAACACCGAAAAAAGACAACAATTACAGTCCGCGGTGATCTGAAAATGATGTGCCGGGTGTTGTGCCGTTCTCGGCCGCATCAGTAACCCTCGAGCTCTCGGCTAGCTATCGAGCTGGTGGGTAACAGATGCTCCGAAAACGTCGGAGCACTTTTGCAAATATGCAATATCTTGATAAACCGAGCAGATATTTGATGTTTACACAGCTACTTTCTCAACTGAAAATATGTTAAACGTTTATTTTGTGACCCAGAAAGATTAATAAGAGTAATTTTAAAACTTAGTAGCGGCCGCCATTGTTGGAAACTGGAGTTTGGCTGGGCCACGCTATGAATTCTGGGATATGGTGAGGCACGAAGGACACACCCGACCCCTCATTCAAATTCGGGGGAAAGGAGCACGCATTTGTCGGCTGCATTCGGAGGAGTCTACGAATTTGGACAGCCTTCGGCGCGTCGCTGTGACGTAATCGGTCTACAAATGCGGCCTCAGGAGGAAGCAGCCCATGAATTTGGACACGACCATTATGTTCATTTGTGTCAGCTGTTTTTCCCCATGTGTTTCCTCTTCCCCTGATCACCTCCTGTGTGCTTTTAGTCTGTGTGTGTTCATTCTTTTCGCCTTTTGAGCGTCTGCTATCCTACCTTGTCTCCATGCCAGGTCTCGATGTCTATGTCTATGTTCCAGGGTTTTGTTATGTTTAGCTCACCCAGTTTAGGTTATGATTTAGTTTTGTCTTTACTTTAGTTTTTCTTTGCTAAAATCAGTTTCAATAAACGGCTCGTTTTCAGTTAATATTAAGTCTTGTTATTTTGCATGTACGCACTTGGGTCCAACCTCTCCACTCCCCATAGTCTGCCTCTGCCAGACTGTGACGTACATGCTGTAGTTTCTTTTTTAATTTGACAGACTGAACTCAGGACGTATCTGCTTTTGACTAAGCAAGAATCTGACCCAGTTTCTACCTGTATCTACTGTTTCATGATTTGACTGAAGTTTGCTAAACTATAACTGTCAGTGATTATCCTGCTCTCAGAGGGCAAAGGAATGAAATAGACTATTCAAACTCTCTTTCATTAGATACACAGTGTGAAATTCATAATTCTCTCAACAAATAAAACTATAATGGCAAACATGAACAGCTCTGCTTATTTCTGAGACAAAACTTTATTCTTCGACTGTTGTAATATTTAGACAGTGCACATTTGTAGGCTGAAACTGTCAAAGAAAGCAAATTTACTTCCTGTTGACCATAACCTCAAATCTATATTCAAGAAACGTCTTTATCCTGTGCTGTGTGTGGAGGCTCGATCACCTCAGTCAGTGCTAGCTAACATGACTGAGTTATGGTCTCCATGGTTACATCACATTTTACATTATTACATGTTAGCAGCTTCCAAAGATATAGCTCTGTACAGCTGTAACACTTTCACTGTTTGCAAATTATTTCATATGTTTGATAGTTATGAAGACTGGATATGTTGTAAGCTCATGCTAGGCGGTTGCTATGGTGTTTGCTGTTTTTGGGTGGACGGCGCATCCTATTCCTGTTGTTGGCTGTACGCCGTCGGAGGGCTGCGTTCCATTTCAAAGTGCTGACAGTCTGCTGTAACTCGCATTCAAACCCCACTTTCTCCTTTAATAAAAAGCCTTTTATAGCTGTTGGTGACACACACACACTAACACACACACATATACTGTCACTTTGCCTCACAATAACAATGCAACTTTACTAAAACCTTTAGAGTATCTGATATAAAATAGAAGAATGAAGCAACAACAGGTTTAATGATAAAGACCAGGCTCTTTAGTTAATGTTTTACAGTCCTGAATGACTCCTTGGACATTCATATAATTCACTGAAGTGGAGTTTAAATGCACTTTATATTCAGACTGTGTCATTTTTTACATTGTTACCTTTAATAATGTCATGACTAGGGATGGGTATCGTTTAGGTTTTATCCGATACCGGTGCCAAACCGGTACTTTTGAAACGGTGCCGGTGCTTAAACGGTGATCAAACCGGTGCTTAAAGAATGGAGAACACAAAATTGGTCCAAAAGCCTCTCATGTTCAGCTGTTTTTTTGTAAAAAGATAACAATGTTAGCCTTTTCTGCAGCTATGGGGCATATATGGTATCACTCTTGGCTGGAAGCAGCTTAAACAATGGAAAAAACACAAACTTTGTCCAAAAACCTCTCATGTTTAACTGTTTTCCACTTTTTCTTTGGTCATTTTAGCCTTTTTGTCCAGGGTGAAGGGAGTATCTGCCATCACACAAGAAGACAGCCGCATGTAGCTATGATGATGTTTGCTAGTTCACCTTACATGCATTAATGTAATAACGTGGTTAGCCTACTCAACGTAAATTACACACGAACAACATTAAGCTACCGATGTTGCTAACTCCGGGTCAGATAACAGGCACCACACCCGCAGTAGATGTGCTCGGTGTGAGGTCTCGCAGCAAGCTATCAAATACGGTGCATTTCTCGGCTTTTAAAAAAACACTATGCGTCGCCAGGTGTTTCATCAGATTCGAGGTGTTACCTCCTTTGACAGTATCACAGTATCAACTTAAAGCACTTGTTGCAGCTGCTGAGTTTGCATCTTTTGCTGTGAAGTACAGCCAGACTTTTGACCGCTTCGCCTTGGGCATTTTTAATCTGTAGCTCTGCTCTAAAAGAACGTACGTACCTGGACCCGCCTACTATCCTCGGAAACGTAAAATGATTGGCTAGAATCTAAAGTGTATCATTCCATACCAGTTGGTGGCGGTAATGCACCTTTCAGTTGTTTGCCAACCGCCAATACAAATGTAAAGAAGAAGAAAGTGTATCACAGCTCAGGAAAAAAAAGCACCGAAATGTGCGCTGCTTTTCGGTCTGGTTACTACCGTTTATGTCAGAACCGGTGCCATCGTGGCACCGGATACCGGTACCCATCCCTAGTCATGACTAAGGTTTACTGGCTGGAGGTTTGATGGATCAGGCGGACGATAGAGTCAAAGACGGACTTGAATACAAACAGCCATGTTCTCATTTGCAAGAATCCTACTTTGATTTTTGTTTACATTCATATTCTTTTAACCAAATATTGAATATAATTATGATGTGGATGTACACTGCCTTTTACTCAGGGATCCCAGGACACATCCCTGCCCCACCATGAGTCTGGGAGGATATGTGGTTATCAAATGAAAGAATATTACATGTAAATTGAATTATAATACAAATTCCTAGATATTTGTTAAATCCAACAAGAGTAATATCGATTACATATATCTGAATTGCTAACCCTAGCTTAATAAACATCAGTGTTACATGAGTAACTTTAAAGTTTCAAGTATAAAAGAAAAGGAGCGAAAAATAAAAATAAAATAGAAAAAAAGTCTAACATTTTGAGGTCATTTTCTTCCCAACTGACAAGAAAAATGTTTGTCAGACTCTCATAGCGAACGATCACTATTTATGATGACTTCTGTAAAGTTAGAGTCACCATCTCTAATCTATACATGACTAACAGCATTATTAACAGCATACTTCTTAACATAATTAGAAAAACGACACTTTGTAAATAAGTGACAGTGATAGGTTTGTAGCTTAAACCTATTCGCTGGAACGTTGAAGACAATATAATTACACAGCAAAGCAAGACACGAGTAGGCAAAGTTCTTCATGTGGCTCGTGCACGGGAGAGAACCGGACAAACGCCGTTCCTTCGCTTGGCCCCCCGTAACACTGCTCTTTTATTGAGGTTACATGAATATACATAGGTTCATTAACATATGACGTCTACATACACACAAAGAGTACCTTGCCTGTGCGTTGTGTAAGTGTGTGTGTGTGTGTGTGTGTGTGTGTGTGTGTGTGTGGTCAGAGTGTGACCCCATAAAGACTTCCCTAAACCTGCTGGTCTGGAAGTCCAGCAGTTCATCTAAACAAAAGGCACTTAGCCTAAAACAGACATAGCTACGTTTATCCTACCATAAAACAATAAGACAAGGTACGACCTCTCCCAAGCTCCCAGAGTGCTCTGGACTGCACACAAAGTTTGCCGACTATTAAGGATCAAACCTCTACCCATCTACAACTAATTATGAAACTCTAAGCATATATAAGTAGATATTTCTAAGCATAAATGACAATCAACAATACAAAACCTAACAGACAGTATTGTTCCTAATCCCATCTGCTTTGAAATACTGGACTTTCAAATTTACCTCATGAAAGATAATAACTCACTGTGGGAAAGCTGTGTTATTAAAATGAAAACATCTGTGTCACAGAGGAAGAGGACACGCAGAGGCGGTGATGTGGGAACAAAGAGACGCAGCTGTTTACAAGCTCGGTTACAAAGGAGAAAAACTGTTAAAGGCAACAGAAAGAGTAGAGATTACAAATTAATATGGAAATTACTTCCAACTTACTGAGAGCAAGGGTTACCTGGACTACTTGAGTATTTGAAAAAGTCACTGAGTCAACAATTGAGTGTGGCTGGTAAAGATGAAAACACATACAGAATGTAAACTGTCTGAGTTTGGTGAACTTTGTTAGTAACAATGCCAAAAACAAGACAAAACACACAAACATACTAATGATTCATAAATAATTAAAAAGCATTTAAACATTCTGTTCATGGATTTTTACAGTCTTAGTTCTGCTCGTTTTCATCTTCATAGTCATACATGACACAGGGAGGTCCTGAGGTGGGCGGGGCTGCCTATGGTAACTATGAATGGCAAGAACAGCATCTGGCACATGCTGGTGAAACATCACAGCACACTGGCATGGTTTCCTTTCCAACTGTTTGACACTTCAAGATTGAAGAGAACAAGAAGAAATCGTGATGTGGCGTGTGTTTAGAGTGACCGCATGATGGTTACTGTAGGTAACTATACAGCAGAAGCAGACAGACCAAGAAAAATCAGATGCTGAATGTCGCAGGAACTCATCTGTGTGTTCTTTTGTTGAAGTTGGCTGGTTGGACAGCCTGACAGCGATATCCTGCCCATCTGTGGAAGTTTGAAAACACACATGCAATGATGTGTCTGAATTATGGTCAAAGTTGGATGTTAAGTTTTGTCCTTTAAAAACGTTTGTGTATTTGAAAGTACGAGAGTTTAAGGCTAAAATGCTCAGATCGTCTGTCTCTAAGAGTGTCTCATTAGAAAGTGGAGACAAGTTTATCCACTGATCCATAAATATTATTAAAGATTTACACACTTCATTAGACAGTGAAAACATCTGCATCTCATTCCACTCTCCATTCCTCCTCTAAACATCAGCCAACAAAAATCACAGTAAAATGTAAAGAACACACTACGTACAACACGAGAGGTCACAACTCTTTCTTTTCTAGCTGTGGATGGTTTATCTTCTGCCTCTTATGAGAGATCAGATAAGAATCTTCATTTTCTTTGCTTTGTCTAACCTCCACAGAGCCTCTGCATCTGCAAGCACAGAAGATGTAGAATATACATTTGATGACACAGCACAGGACTTGTGCCCTCTGGTAGCTCTTCTGAGGAAACACCACCGTCTCTCACAGCGTCACCATCTGTGAGCACAGGCTGCTGCTCTGCCAAATGTAGAAAATCACACACAGAAGTGAAGAGTATTACTGCTATTAAACATTAGAGGCTCTTTGTGATGTGTGTGAATGAGAGGGAGATAGGTACTGTATCATACTGAAGATGCAAGGAAGTTTAAATACCTGGAGTCAACCATAAAAGGCAATGGGCGCCCGATTCGCATGTTATCAGTCCATACAACGGGCATTGTTAGCAGAAATCAGCTCCATAGATATGGGCCAGTAGGAGCCTTCTACACCTAGTTTGTTCAGAAGGTTGTTATCATCCTCTACAGGCCCCAGACATCCAGAGGCCCCAGAGTGCAAGAGCCCAAGGAGGACCACCGGAGGGGCATCCGTGTCACCTTCATGGGAAGGGCTGAGGATCCCCAGACGAGGGGTCACCCAGTAGCCACCGGGCAGAAGCCAGAGGGGGCTGCACCGGCGTGCCCGCTGGCTCCGCCGGCAGCCAGCTGTGCCAGAGTGAACCGAGCCGCAGGCTCACTCATTTCAGAATTGTTAAAATGAAGGTGGTGAGGAGATGTATGACCAAAGGTATCATACTCAATGCAAAATACTGGACTTTGTGAGGTCTGTTTAAAGTAGACTAAAGATGAACTGCAGGTTCCTGAGAAGTGGACCGTGGGCACAGAGACACGTGGTCATACATATAGTTGTAGCCAGCTTGCAGTCGTTTTAAACAGACTTGCTACTCTAATGTCTGTCTCACTGTAAGTCCTGCCACAGACTGGAACCCATTGTGACCCTATTAATATTAGAGCTATCGATCTAGAATCCCTACAATAAGCTATTTCCCCTGAGATTACACCAATGTTTACCAGTGGGCCATGACAAACGTGCTGGGTACATGAAAGATGTAAATCAAACGGCATCTTAACTGCTTACAGTTAAGGAACACATTCATATTTAACTGAAAGATAAATCAATAATTTTCTGTATATTTGTGATCAATATTTGATTACTGATTCCAAAATGGCCTTTATGGAAATCCTGTTTGGGTTTTTTCATTTTACGTCTCTTTTCAGTTTGTTAGGGCAGCTCTCCACTGTCCACATGGGTCAGAAGCACTCTGCTAACATCAGCAGCAACATCAACCCAGACAGCATTTTACAGGTTTTTGTCTGTGGCTGGAGAGTTAGATTTTCCTGAGGGGTTTTGCAGCTCTCTGTGCTGGAGGAACAGCTTCACACTAAGTCAGTTTTCAGAAATCTATCTTAGTGTTTCTTTCTCTGTAAAATACCTTGAAGTTGTGTCTGTTTAAGTGACTCCATGAATGCAGCCTGTGCCTCATACGATGTAAAATGTATAAATATTGCTTGTTTTCTGTTATTTTACAGGGAAGGAGACACAGATTGCATTTTAAGTAAGTTTAAGTATGTGGTGGGGCGTGGTCTGCATGGCATCTGCAATCATGCCCCCCATGTTCAAACATGGGGAATCAGGGTTTGGGTGAGAGTTGCAAGTAGTTTTGTGGTGTGATGTGCAGCTGACAGCCGAGAGCTGCAGCCAGAATAAATAAAATGGATCCAACACCGAATCTGTGGTCCCGCCGTGTCGCAGTTACCACAAAGTACACCATAAGTAACTTCACAGCAATTCAAAAGCATTAAATGTTTTGGTGTTAGTAGTCTTAGAGTTAATTTTACTCTAAGTAGAGTCACACTCTTTTAATGTAACTCCGAGGTGTAAAATGATAGTAGTTAAAATCGAGTGTTAACAATGAGTGTTTCTATGTCAAATCTGGAGGTGTTACAATGGAAACATTAACTCTTGACCTCTTAACTCTGAACTCCTACAGGGGCTATGACACCAATAGAGTAAATTCACAGACTCCGCCCCCAGCACCATAGGCTCCAATCGAAGCTGAAGTGAAGCCGTTTCAGAACATTTTGCTCTACATATTTCTGAGTTGTTTGCCGTGCTTGGTTCAGTCAGAGTTAACGTACCGACTCTCCAAAAAGAGTTAAATTAACTCTCCCTGGTGTGGACCCATATAGACACTTTAATAGAGTTGAAATCAAATCTGACTAATTTGGACATGCGGGATTTGCTGTGTTAAAATACTTTGTAAGCAATTTACATTAATAATTAATTTTAATTTTAAGTATTTAAACTTACTTAAAATGCAATCTTTGTCTCCTTCCCTGTAAAATACTTGGAAGTAAGACAAGAAAAAGTGACTTCATAATACAGACTGCGCCTCGAAAAATATTAAGACAGACGTTTTACAGAGATGTTTTCTTTTTAAAAATATTTTATTTTATTTTATTTTATTTTATTTTATTAATAGTGATAGTTCTCCTCTAATCAGCCTTCTGGATTCAACCAGTACCAAAACTGCCTTCATCACCTTCTTTCATTATGAAATCTACCCAGTAGTCATTGCTACCTTCTGCAAATGAAGAAAATTAGTAAAGATTCGAGTTCAAGATTACCTATAAGCTTTATGAGCTTATAGGTAATGAAATCCCAGCATGCTTCACTGCCAGAGTCAGCCTGTGTTACCTGATTCAAGGTTCCCCTCACTCTTCCATGAAGTTCTCTCTTCATCTACAATTTGTTCTGATCTCTTCTTCTGCTATTCCATTTGCATTTTTGCCAGCATGCTTCAGTGAATGAAAAAATCTTCAACCTTTGTAACCCACAGTCATCACTACTTCTCGGAGAGGCCGTCCTTGGATATCTAAGAGCTGCCACCAGTCCCCTCTGAGGCCTTCCTAAAACCACAGCCTCCATTCATGCTATCGTCATCTACAATTATCTACACTGTCAAACCTAAATGAGGGTATGTTTCCAGCCAGTCAAATATCTTTTGTGATTAAAAAACCCCCAAAAGCCCTCATATTGAGCAGGAAAGGAAATCTAGCAACTATAACTTGGCCAAAAAAGAGACAGAAGTCTAGATGCTGGTGGCGGTGAAGATGGAGATTGAAGTGTGAATAGAGCTCTGGCTGTGGTGTCTATGAGATGGATGTGGAGATGGGGAGGAGGTGGTTTGCACAAAAAGATCATAGCAAAGCAACAAGGACAGAGAACACAGATTTAAATCATGCAAATTCTCTTGCCTTCTATCTCTCAATCTTGTGTACCTCCACAGGCAGCTGGCCAAGGCTTTGACTCTTGGCTTGGCAGTTTCCAAGGCCTCGGGTATGGACAGCTTGCTGTACTTCTTAGGCACCTTCTTCATTGCAGCTCCTTTCTGGAGCTCCGATAGTTGGCTAACCTCCCTCTGTGCTACCTTGATTTTAACCTCTAGCCTCCTTCCCAATGGAGGGTACTGCTCCTTATGGCTGTTCAACTTGTAGCCAAGCATCTCACTGATCAGTGCTGCCGTGGTGCAGATCAGCTTGTTAGTCTCAAGCAAACAGGGACCACTGTTACCTTCACCCTCCACATCACCTCGAAATCTTCTCTGAGCCCCTGGTACTTCTTAAACTTCTCGTGTTCCTTCTTCCTGATGTTGCTGTCTTTCGGAACCGCTACATCTATCACTACGGTCGTCTTCTTCTGTTTGTCTACCACAACTATGTCCGGTTGGTTAGCCACCACCATTTTGTCCGTCTGTATCTGGAAGTCCCACAGGATCTTAGCTCGGTCATTCTCCACCACCCTTGGGGGCGTGTCCCATTTTGACCTCGGGACTTCCAGGTTATACTCGGCACAGATGTTCCTGTACACTATGCCGGCCACTTGGTTATGGTGTTCCACGTATGCCTTGCCTGCTAGCATCCTGACCCTGCTGTTATGTGCTGGATTGTCTCAGGGTCTTTACACAGCCTGCACCTGGGGTCTTGCCTGGTGTGATAGACCCCAGCCTCTATGGATCTTGTGCTCAGAGCTTGTTCCTGTGCTGCTATGATTAGTGCCTCTGTGCTGTCTTCCAGTGCAGCTTTATCCAGCCACTGGTAGGATTTCTGGATATCAGCCACCTCCTCTATCTGCCGGTGGTGCATATCATGCAGGGGCCTGTCCTTCCATGATGGTTCCTCCTCTTTCTTGGGTTTCCGCTGCCGGAGGTATTCACTGAGCACACGGTTGGTTGGGGCCATCTTCCTGGATGTTCATGGACTGTGGTACTGACACTCACCAGTCCCTGGCCTCCTTCCTTCCACTTAGCCTTGCTTGGCTGTTTCCAAGGCCTCAGGTATGGACAGCTTGCTGTACTTCTTAGGCACCTTCTTTGTCGCACCTTTCTGTAGCTCCGATAGTTATCTAACCTCCCTCTGTGCTAACTTGATTTTAACCTCTAGCCTCCTTCTCAATGGAGGGTATTGCTCTATGTGGCTGTTCAACTTGTAGCATCTTACTGATCACTGCTGCCATGGTGTAGACCAGCTTGTTAGTAGCGTGGGTTTTGATTATCGATTTATCGATTAAAATAGATTCTAGCTTGGATAACGTGATATCGATTCATTAAAATTCATGAAACGCCAGAATCTCTGTTTAAACCTCGCAAAATTTCGACAACCACCAAACAGCTAAAACAGTAAATGAGAGCATGTACACGGATTCTGCACCAGGACGTAAACACAAAGCGCGGACCCAACGCATCAGAATCAGTAAGCTGTCGCCTTTCTCATGGACATGGCCTCGGGGCGACAGCTCACTGATTTTTAATGCGTCGGTGGGTCCACTCTTTGTGTTTATGTCTTTTTTTGCGCTGATTCTGAAGCTGCAGGTTTTATCTCTCTCCAATATCGACTGAACCATCAACAAAAGAAGCCAAACGCTTCACGTAAATATCATCATGAATTTCCTCTGACTTTTGCTGTTCTGCTTCCACCAGGATAAAATCACACTTCATGCACAGCTCTCTCTCTCTCAGGAATAGGTGAACAAATGTAAACTTTTTAAAATTATGCAAAATTGCAAAACGCTTAGCTGTGTCTCTAATAAAACCTCCGTAACTTTGCTCTGCTTCACTTCAGCAGCATCAGGTAACGTTCATATGACGATTCATGGTTTTCTTTCGTTTTTGTTCTATTGCGCAATATTTTGAAGTTTATCTGCTATAAAAAGCCAGGCCAGGAAAATGTCCATGTTGTTCTGTGTTTTATCCTCAGTTACTTTGACACAAAGGCCTCTGCTGTGATGCTCACACCTTTGATAAAGTCTCACAAGTGTCAGCTGTCTTTTTATAGATATAAAAACATGGATATGTACTGATAAGTGTTTAGAATTATAATATTTCTGACTGTCTGAGGCAAAATTTCCCAAATTCAAATCGAATTGAATTGTGGATTGAATCGATTCGGGACCTTGTGAACTGGAATCGAATCGATTCTAGAAATGAGTGATGATACTCAGCCCTACTTGTTAGTCTCGGTAATGGTGGCGGTAGGTATTGTCCGTAGTGCCGCATTCGCATCATCTAGTACAGCGGTCCCCAACCCCCGGGCCTCGGACCGGTACCGGTCCGTGAGTCGTTTGGTACCGGGCCGCGAGAGTTGAGGCTCAGGTGTGAAATGTATAGTTTTCAGGGTTTTTATCGTTTTTCAGTGTTATTTTGTTATCGTTTTTATCGTTAACTCAGTTTTCCTGGGTCTTTTCACGTGTGTTATGAATAAATCTTCTTTTTTTTGGTACCAGTACTAGTTTTATTTTGTTGTATTTATCCGCGACACCTTAAAGGCCGGTCCGTGAAAATATTGTCGGGCATAAACCGGTCCGTGGCGCAAAAAAGGTTGGGGACCGCTGCTCTAGTAGATCCTCAGAGGATTTATATGAACAATTGTGTTTAAGGTACCTATCTTGGGTGTGGATGATGATATCACCCCCTGACCTGATGACTGCCCCTTGCCATAGCATTTGTGTTGTACCTCATTGAGCTCCACTTGTGATGCAGATGCGCCCTCTAAATGGTGGAACACTGAGTTACTAGTTGTTTTGCAGTCTAGAGGTTGGGCATCACAGGTTCCATGTTTCCATAGCGTCCATGTCCTCTTCATGTGACCCCGTCCACTGAGATTATTGTAGCAGCGCCCTTGCACAAAGCCCTGCTTCGCCCAATAAAAGTTGCACAAACTAGCACCACTAGCGAACAATGGACTGTGATCAGTTTCTTGATCACCAACATGCAACTTGTCATAACCATTGATCAAAAACCACTGATCAGAGACCATTGATCCATGACCATGAGTACCATTCACAGAGTGTTGGGGAATGGCTGCAATCACAGCATTGTAAGATGGTGAAAGATGGACCCTTAGCCCCCCTCCTCAAATTAAAGGAGGGGCCACTGACCTGTAGGTCAGGTGGGTCTGAGTGACCCAGGGTCCTTGAGCAGTGTGGACTCTCATTATTATTATTTGTATTTTTGCTGCACTGTGCTGCCATTCTGTGTTCCACATTTGTATGCATACGCAGGCATGTGTGTGTGTGGGTGTGGCTGTTTCCTGTAGGCTGGGTGACAGGCACCCGCAAGCCTGGTGGGTGTGGCCCTGCAGGAGAGCTGGCCCCACCTGAAGACCATGCCACTCACCTGCTGCTGATGAGGCTCGTCGGGGGAGCGAAGACTCCATGAGGAGCGTGGAAACAGGAGGACACCGAGCACAGGGAGCACAAAGACACGGAAGTCAAGGGAGCACATGTGGATTTATTGTCATTTTCTGCACTGTAAATAAACTACAATTTACAAATTATATTTACATTTAAAGTTATGAAATATGATCATTAAACATGTTTGTGGTTGTTACAGTAAAAATAACTTTTTCTACTTGGATTTTATGTTTTTTGTCTGATTTTAGATCAGTTGTGTTAATACAGTTTGTCAAAATGAAAACATGACTGTAAATTCAGACACATGAGGTTGTGCTGAAAAGAATGAGACCAAACAAGGCAAAGTAAATCATTTTTAAAGGTGAAATGTAGAGGAAACATCAAAAGTAGTTAAAAATGGCCAATTATACCCTGGACCCCAGAGGGTTAAACAACTTTTTTAAGTAACACAATAGTTACTTTTCCTAGTAATTAATTAATTTTAGAATCTTGTAATTTAGTTATTAACTCAGTTACTTTTTTGAAGAAGTAATTAGTAACTGTAATTAATTACTTTTCCAAACAACTTGCCGAACACTGCTGGTTCTACTGTTGGTGAAGCAGCAGCAGCAGACATGTTGGTTAAATTGACATAGTCCCAGTGTTAAGAGATAAACTCATCACTGTGCTGTATTTATTGTCCATTTCATTTAAACTTTTCCATGGATTTAACGAGTACACATGTTTTGAAAACAGAAAGACTCCAGCTGGGATTTGAATGTTGCAGCTGACAGTCATTTCAGGCCTGCAAGATCATAACTTTGTGAGTCCACACAGCAAAGCAGGAGGCCTGAATGTTTACGTAAAACAGCCTGGTGTGAACCAACAGCACAGGCAGACATGTACTCTGCTACGACGTGAGTCAGGTACTAGAGTGAGATGTGTCAGAGTGACCGGCTGAGTCATTAAATTTCCTTGTAACCATGTGGACACCATGCTGACTCCTTCCGTGAAGCTGGCATTCCTTACACGACTATCACTCATTAGATTTCAACATTCCAGCACAGGGAGGACCGGCTGAAATATTACACTTTTGTTAGTCAAGCCTTTCTGTTTTATGTCTACAAGTTAAGTCTGAGGCACCACTTAAAGCTCTCGGGACAGCACTTGGCTGAGCACAGAAGGGATTAGTGGTGATTTCTTTTTCAGAGTTTGCTTGGGTGGATGATTATTATTCTAAAAAGAGAAGACTCAAGAAGAAGCAACTACGCAGGCTTTGGAGCCACTTTTCTGCAGTAGTTTTTCTGTTTACAAAATCTGCATCGAATAGACGGAAAGCTCACTGTAGAGCCCACCAGAGACAGTGTTGCTGTGTTTACAAAGTATTCCTTCCTTTAACAATGGACGCATGTATGCAGAGGTTTTGCTCTGTCTGATAGTTTGTTTGGGGTTTTCAGCCTCTTCGTCTTGCATCAACATCTCTGGGCCTCACTGAGAATTAAAAGCCTTAAAAGTTACCAGATGCAAATTCCAGAGTTGGAATCAACTGCATATGTTTTGTTTGCTTTATTTGTTATGAAGTAATGATGAAGCACACCAGGAAAATACTTCCCAGTTAATGGTGCATTTTAGCCTGAAAATGGAGAACTGTGCATAGAAATGGTTTTCATTCTTTAAAGGTTAATGCAACACTTTAGTTAAACCCTTCATTTACTGCTAAACTGCACTTAAAGAAGGAAAAATAACTACTTTTGGACCTATCACTGTTTACTTGATGTAAACATTGACTTGGTTGTTGAGCAGTGATTTTACAAGACTGGCTGCACCATCACACTGATTTCATGTTGCATGTGTGCGCTGGTGTTGGTGCCGCAGTGATCACAAACATGTGTCTGGGCTCTCATTGTTTACAGCAAGGCTTTGTTTATTAACCAGTGAAGAAGCAAAGCAGATACTCTGACACTTTAACGCAGGAAACCCTAGAAAGGACACGCGCTTTAGTATAGCTGTTTCCAGCATTTCATCCACATCATCATCGTTTCCTTGACAAAGTGAAATGTACAAACAATCCTGGAGTAAAATGAAC
Source organism: Neolamprologus brichardi (assembly GCF_056152115.1). NCBI lineage: Eukaryota > Metazoa > Chordata > Actinopteri > Cichliformes > Cichlidae > Neolamprologus > Neolamprologus brichardi. The sequence goes on from NC_142117.1 coordinate 3,279,052, forward strand.
CAAAAAAAGACAAATACTTTGTACGCTTGTGGGTTTTTGGAGTGAGTGTGTGTTCCTGTGTATGTGTGGAGGAGGGGTCAACGTTTGTCACTCTGGTGCTTACGTGATACCAGAAGGTTTCATGGAAATGACTGCGACTGCTGAACTTTTCCCACATAGTTACTGGCTCCCAGTGAGGCTTTTAGATGATCTGAAATAGGTTAAATCATGGGAAGCATGAATTCCCACAAGCATTTAAAAGAGCTGACTGCTTTCTTCACAGCCACATTCCTTGGCATTTTTCCCTGCTCTGCTCACCCCAGGGACGAATGGATGGAGAGCGAAGGGAAGGTAGAGTCTGTAAAAGTTCTCATACATGTTTTTGTACAACCAACATTAGAACAACAAAGTGATATATGTTTAGTTTTTTAACAAACTAAAAGCCTCAGTTCTTCCTCACGGTTACTTCAACAGCTGAGTTTCCCCCAAGTTTCCGAAAATATAAAATAATTCATGTTTTTATAGATGAAATATCATCAAATGATAACCATGCATTTATATGCACTTAAATATGCTGGCCGTCAGGCTTACAGCTGCCAGTCATCCAAGATGAAGCTTTGTTGGAATTATAATATAATTATTAACATTTCTACCAAATGAACAATCTACATGTCATGTTTCTTGGCAGGATCTCCTTCATCCTGTCCTGATGAATCAGGTGCTCTTTGAATGCCCGACAGATAAATCTCACTGCAGTGGACTGAATCAGTACTTGCTGGTTCTTCACCTTGTCCATAGTAAGGAGAAGGATTCGCTGCAATGTTTGGACCCACTAATAACATCCAGTCATCCCTAACAGGATTTTTCAAGCTCAAGTTTACTGTTGCAAATGTTTTGGACCTGACTGTGAAATTGAAATTATTCTTACAACATTTCTAAACCTTTAATTTTGTCCTTTTCACTGACACAAACCTGTGACTTTAAAATATGAACTCTCTGGGTGAGCTGCAGTGTATTTCATACATGTTTATGGAAATATTTCTTCACTGCTGAGAACTTTAAAGGTGTTTTGGGAAATGTTTCAAAGCGACTGAGCAAAAATTGTAACTAGGAAAAGTTGCATTTCCTGAGAAAATGCTGTGTGAATGCTTTGCAGTGGAATCGGAAAAAAGCAGAAGAAGGAGAACAATTTGCTGAAAAGAGCTGAAGAAGCTGAAGTTTGTGCTGAAAAGAGGTGAAAAACTGAAAACTCTGCTGAGAAGCAGTTAAGAAGCTGAAATATGTGTTGAAAAGAGTTTAGAAAGTTAAAGTGTTCACTGAAAAAAAATGTTGCCATGGAATACAAGCATGCTGATCCACACAGGTGTACACACAGGTGTACACACAGGTGTACACACAGGTGTACACACAGGTGTACACACAGGTGTTCACACAGGTGCACACCTGTGTGTACACACAGGTGTTCACACAGGTGTACACACAGGTGTGCACAGACACAAACTACACCTTTCTTGGCTGCTGCCTCAAAGCACATTGTGCGCTGTCTCTCTTGCGTGCTGCACAATATCGTTTAATATTTAGTATCTACTGTTATCTACTGCTAGCTAGTTTATTGTGATGGTGCTGTTTTTATTATGTTGCTCTTTTTTGTTTGCTTTCTATTCTGTTTTTTTTCTCCATACAGGTGATTTTTCTTTCTTTCTTCCCCACTTTCTCACCGTCTCTTCTCCCCTCTGGTTTTCTTTCTCTCTCTCTTTCTTTCATTATTTCTCCCTGTCCTATCCCCGAGTCATGTCTGTCCCGTTTGTAGCAACCGAAAATAAAATAAATACATAATAATACAAAAAAATAATAAAAAATGTTACGATAAGCAGGATTTGAACCGAGGTCTCCCGCTCTGAGAACAGCTGCTCAGGCTGGAGAGCCAAATCAGCAAAGACGCTGGTAATTTGTTCCCAGTCATCAACAGGCATCAACTGAGGGAGCTGAAAAATTAGCTGACAAGAGCTAACAAAGTTGCACTTTCTGCAGAAAAGAGTTGAGTAAACTTAAATTTGTGATCGAAACAGGTGAAAAAGTAGAACATGTAAAGAAGTGAAGACACTTAACCTTCTGCCTCAAATACTATGATTGAGCAAAAATTATATAATTTGGCTCAAATACTATGATTTGATGATTTTCAAGAAATACTGTAATTTAGCAGAAATGTGTGCTTGTATGTTTCTAGATAAGTAAACTGTATTTCTGACAACTCATAGTAAATAAATACTATGATTTGGTACTATGATACTATGATAAATACTATGATTTGTCAGAAATACCATGTTTTAGCACAAATACTGTAATTTTGTTAAAATACTATGATTTGGCAGGAAAATTATGATTTACCAGAAATACTATTATTTAGCAAAAATAATATGATTTGGCACAATTACTATGTTTTAGTACAAATAGCATGATTTAGCAGAAATGTGTGCTTGTATGTTTCTAGATCAGTATTTCTGCCAAATAATAGTATTTGTGCTGCAACATAATGTTTCTGCAAAATCATAGTATAATAACAATAGTGTGCCTGTGTGGCATCCTAATAATGCATCCTATTTTGTACTGTGTGGTATTTCTATGGACTGAGTGTGCATTGCTGCTGAGTGAAACCAGAAAGAAACAAGTTTCCCGGCGACCTAGAAGTTAGTAAAACTGAACCACTCACACAAAGCCTATTAGTTGTCAAGGCAACAGGGCATCAAACTGCATGCCCTCACAAAACCACCATTGAACAGACAGACCGTGGAGTGCAGGCAAATTCCTTTCCACAAAGAAGAACTTCATGATAAGACAGGTTAAATGTAAATATTCATTCTTTTGCAAAAGTTTGCACACTGCACGATCACAGTCCGATTCCTGTAAACGCTGTAAAGGGATGAATAAGAAGGGAAACAGTTCGGATTGAGCAAATTGTTTGAGAACATCTCCTCCCCCATTCCCCGATGTTGAGGCAAACATGTGGGAAGGATCAGCATACCCCACCCCGTTACTCTTGTGTGTGCAGCTGAACGGAAGCAGCACCGAGCCTTTTCAGCTCCTTCTGCTCTCTTCAGCTAACAGATCAGGACAGAGACAGGACTCGCTGGTGCTAACATGGCAACTGTAAAAACTCTGCTTTGGCTGGGACTCTCTCTGTCTGCCTTCGGCGTAACCACTGCAGGTAAAACACACAGCACATGATCGGCAGACAGACAGACAGACAGACAGACAGACAGAGGCGACTGGTGTGAGACATTTTAAATAGACACCAGTGTCCTTCAAACACAGCAGGCTCTATTTCATCTGATAGAGAACACAGACAGAAGAGTTAAGCATCTTACACAGGACTTAAAGTTTCATGCTAGGTATTATGATACAGTAAAATGTCCAACAATTATAGATTAAGACATGTTCTGAAATATTGCAGAGAATCTGATAGAAATGTAGAATATTTAGAAAGTAGCAGTGGTACGGTCTCGTTGGTTTCTGGTCACATTTGAAAGAAAACTGCATTTTCATTCTTACTCATCTAGCTTTCCATCAGGTTTTGCTCTCACTGACTGCTTATGCAAAATTCAATATTGGTTGTTTGCTAATTTTCTTAAATTAAACAGTGACAAACTGAGATTCGTCTGGTAGGAACACGTACCGTTGTGTAATAATGTGATATTCATCGCCTCACCTCTCCTTCCTGTACTCTGAGATGCTCCTTCTCGCTTACTGTCATCATGCCATCTGCTCATCTGACCCCCTCTGGGCTTCAGAGCTTTGCCCCTCATCTTTAGCTCTCCCACCACCATGTTTGAAATATTGATTCTCTCTCCATCTGAAAACTCTGTTGTACTGACTTTTAATTCTACGACATCTTCCAGCTTTCATTTGATCCATACTGTGACTTGTAATTGAATTGCTTGTATTGTAAACTTGAGTGTTTTGAAAGGCGTCTGTGAGTAAATGTATTAGTAATGGAGACTCATTAACCTTCCCATGAGGGTGTCTACGGCGCACAGATGTGAGGATTTTCTAAATATGCTGAACTAAACAAAATCTTCCACTACAGTTTTTAACAGATGTATTCGCTTTATGTTTAACTTTCTGTTATGTAAAACTCTCATTTTTGACCTTTGCTGACTCGCTGACTTTAATTTGGTTCTGATCATGAAGATGTTGAGGGAGTTGTCATCATTTTCTCAGCTTAAATAAATAAAATAAATGGTTTATTAAGATCCTTTATTCAACTCAGTTATTGTAAAATAAAAACAAAAACCCAAAGAAAACAGGAAGCAGGAGTCATGGAAAACTGAAAATACTGACGATGTTTTATTTCGTTCACAGATGTGAACTCCGCACCCAGAGCTCAACATGTGCACTGGGTGTCTCTGGACTTCACCACACATCTTCGCTGGAGTGTGACACCCTCTGACTACACATACACTGTCAGGTTCTCTGGGTGAGTCACACACACACACACACACACTGAATGCCTAACCCTGACACGTAGCCTAAACCTAACCTAAAGCCACATTTTGACCCTCAAAGACGCCTTTAAACTCGTGGGTATTTTGAGGCTCCTCCTCCTCAGTTTGTGGAGGAGGTAGAGTCATTGTTGGGCTTTACTGACCAGTGAGGCTTTTTTCTTTGACCAAGAGAGATCTTCTGAGATGTGCACACCCAGGAACTTGGTGCAGCTCGCCCTCTCCACAGCAGCACCATTGATGGTTAGTGAAGCGTACACGGTGTGAGCTCTCCTGAAGTCTACGATGATCTCCTTAATCTTCTCCACATTCAGGGAAAGGTTGTTGTCACTGCACCACTATTAACTCCTTTAGTAACTTAACTCTGGTAGTAGGTCTCATCGTTGTCGCTGATGTGACCTACAGTTGTGTTGTCTGCAAATCTGATGAAGAGGCTGTGTGATGATGTGACGTGATTATTTGCAGCCAGCAGGTTGTAATGCAGCCTTCAGTAATAGTAATAATCACACAGCAATAGCACATCGAAGACACTGAAGTGTTCCTTTAGGTCGGAGTCTTTGACGCTGACAGCAGCGTGGTTGCTGGATGTAAGATAAGATAAGAGATAAGATAGAACTTTATTAATCCCTCGGGTAGGTTCCTCTGGGAAATTTGTTTTCCAAAAAGCACAGCACCGACAGAAGTTACAGAGTCAAGAATATTATATATATATATATATATATATATATATATATATATATATATACACACACACACACACACATATATAAATACAAAGACATATATAGATAAAATATACAAAGGGGATAAATAGAATAAATAGGAATAAAAATAAAAATAAAAATACAAGTGAATTGCACATTTCAAGTATGATTGTTAACAAAAAGTATTGCACAAAGGTATTACACAGTGAAGTGGAGAGGAACTACAGCTTAGTTGTCCCCCCTCCTTTGTCCTCCTGTCTCCCCTCCCTCTCCCCTCCAGAGAGGAGTTAAACAGTCTGATGGCGTGTGGGACAAAGGAGTTTTTAAGTCTGTTGGTTCTTGTCTTTGGGAGAAGCAACCTGTCACTGAACAGACTCTTCTGGTTGTTTATGGCCGTGTGCAGAGGATGCCCAGCATCGTCCATAATGTCCAGCAGTTTCTTTAGTGTCCTTTTCTCTGCCACTGTCACCAGAGTGTCCAGCTTCATGCCGACCACAGAGCCAGCCTTCCTGATCAGTTTTTCCAGCCTGGATGATCCTTCTTTGCTGTGCTGCTCCCCCAGCACACCACAGCATAGAACAGTACTCCAGCAACCACCGACTGGTAAAACATCCTCAGGAGCTTCCTGCAGATGTTAAAAGACCTCAGCCTCCTGAGGAAGTACAGTCGGCTTTGGCCTTTTTTATACAGGTGCTCTGTGTTGCATGACCAGTCCAGTTTATTGTCCACCCACAGCCCGAGGTACTTGTACTTGTTGACCACCTCCACCTCCTCCCCCTCTATCTGAACCGGCAGTGGACCTGGATGTATTCCAGTACCCGTATTCAGCGTTTGTATGCTGGAGGTGTTGCTGCTGTCTCCCTGTCAGGAAATCCAGCAGCCAGTTACAGAGCGAGGCGCTGATCGCCAGCTGATCCAGTTTGTGTCTGAGCTCCTGTGGAATGATCTTGTTGAATGTTGAACTGAAGTTTATGAACAGCATCCTGATACATGAGGCTCTAGTGTCCAGGTGTGTGAGGGCTGAGTGAAGGCCCGTTCACATTGCATTATCGGTCAAGCAGTTTGACGGGTGAACTGAAATGGATCCAGATGTTTTTGGTTTCCCACAGTGTGTAAATCATGGCAATCCTCCTGGCACAACAGTGTACACCACGGCTATGAAGTCAGTTGGGCCAGATTTTAAAACCAAGGAATATATCTGGGCCTGATATTGTTTAGCAGCCAGTAAGCAGCAGATCACCATAAGTTTCAAACCAACACAAATGTATTGAAAAAAAGTTGTTTATTATTTTTTTCTCTTTTAAATCTTGTGACATTTCACACACGCACACAAAAAACATATAAATGAGCTACAGCTGAAGAGAGCCTGCGCTAGTAGCAATACTTTTTTTATTCACATTTGAAATAAAAAATATATATATTTGGACAATTCCCTTTCAAAATAAAGTTCATACTTTTGTGACCCAGACACATCTTAAAGTGCATTTAACAGAACAATCAATCCTATCAAAGCTGTCAGTGCACAAACCCGTAGCAGTAACACATATGAACACAACATTTACTGCTGCACACTGAAGGAATACAGGTTTGTTCTAAATCAACAGTATGCAAGTCTACAGTAACCTGACATTTTTTCTGAACAAGAGCTGCAACGTTTGGCTCGTAAGTGTCAGTGCACCTTTGAAGGCAATAGTGAAGCATGTTGTCAGTCAGTGAGCAACGAGAGCTGCTTTTTGTTGCATTCATGTGCGAAAAGCTTGATTCACATGTGTACATCAACCCAAACATACTGAAGATTACGACTGATACTTTCTTAATGTTAGGGAACTGGTGTGTATTGACATCGGTCCAAAGATCCGTTGGTGCAAACGTCTTCTTCCCCTCGTCAGTGGAAGGGATCACTTCCTTAAGTCCCCTTCTGTTAAAACACTAAATGAGTCTCTGGCAAAACTCATCACCTTTGTGCGTAAAGTCCATCCAATCGACCAGAAAACTTCTCTTTCAAAGGTTCAGCCTGGCTTGGAGTGCACGCATCTGTTCCACGAGCTCGGTGTCAGTTTTGCCTCTGCCTTGTAGTCACACATTAAGTCATTCATGTTTTGAATATGTTGCTCAGAAAGCAGACACTGGCCATAAAGCTGTTCTCCTCGTGCAATTCAAATGTGTTTCTGCTTTTTGTTTGCCTGCTGTTGCAGAGGAAAGTTGTGATCTCCTCTTTGAGATCACAGAAATGCTCCGGTGCCCTGCCTTTGGACAGCCCCCTGACATCATGGTGCAATAACAGGTCATGGTGCTCAGCACACATTTCTGAGAGCAGCATGTGGAACAAGCAGTGCTGGAGGCTTTAATTACTTGTAGCCATCACACTGTCCATTGTTGTTTTGAGCTCCGTGCTTAGCTTTGCACACAACACCATCTGCTGCAATAAAGGTTTGAGGTGCAACAGCCAAACCGCTCACTTTTCCTGCCATGGATGAAGCCCCGTCTGTCACAAGGTGGCTGTAGCTCAGGTGGTAGAGTGGGTCATCTACTCACTGGAAGGGTGGTGGTTCGATCCCAGGCTACAGCCTACATACCAAATATCCTTGGGCAAGATATTAACCCCATGTTGCCCTCCGATGCATCCATCGGAGTGATAGAAGCACTAAAACCTTAGATAAAGTGCTTGTGTGAATGGGTAAAGCGCTTTGAGTGCTCAGTGAGAGTGGAAAAGCGCTTTATAAAAACCAGCCCATTTACAAGCATACAGACATGCTGTCTTCAACAAAAGCTGAAATCTTCTCAAAGATTATCTCACCAGTTGTGTGGTTTATTTATGTTACTCTGCGTTTCTGCCACAGGCAGGGCCCGTCGGAGGCTGTGGCCCTTTGAACAGGTTTGGTGTACACTATATTACTCTGGTTGAGCTGTGGGACCAGATCGTTGGGGCGGACCAATTGTTGGCGCAGTATGTTTTGGGGTTTGAAAGCCACAGAGACACAGTGTTTAGAACATGGGTCTCAAACTTGCGGCCCGGGGGCCACTTGCGGCCCACGTCACCCCTACTTCTGGCCCATATATTGACATGAAGAAATATAACGCAATTTGTCTCTTGAAGTTACTTTTTTGTTAGGGAGGATTTGTTTGTTGTTCAGTGCAAAGTTAAACTAAGTTCTTTAAAATGCAAAAAAATTATTTAATATGAAAGCAATACGAGCAGAGAGTACAAACGTACGTCTGCATTTTTATTTTGTTAAATATGAACAAAGTTATAGAATAGAATAGAATAATTTTTTTTGCATATGAAGCCGGAGGAGTTGTACTTACATCTTATGCCATCAGCTTGTCCTCGGTCACAGTTTCCTTCCACATATAGCTTTGCAAAAACTGCATAAAAAGCACTTGCAGCAACAAAAACATAATATTCCAGAAACAGGCTTTGCCGATCCGATCAGCTGTTCATAACACTTCCTACGTTGGATTAGACGTCAGCGCGAACTATCACATGTCCGCCATGACCTGCCCGAAACCGGAAGTGACGTCATTTTCGCGGAAATGTAGTTTTTTACCATCAGGGCCTCATGAGCCTATACTGGTGTTTTTAAAAGTTATGTTTGACTTTATGACTTTCTGTGTGGTTTCTGGGATGCTTAGGACTCATATTGCACTGCTGGAAATAGTTTATTTTGATGCACATGCTGCTTTTTTGCAAATTTGCATTATAATATTTATTTTTGTTTTTCCTGCAGTGTATAAAAATTGGTGTATTTCAAAAATAAAACTATGAAGACACTCAAAATAAATTTCCTGTGGTGGGAAACTATTTTGTGCAACTTTGTATTTACAGTTTTGAGGGATAAGCCTCTTAAATTTCTCTAACTAGAAATATATGTTAAAAAACAAAAACGATTTTCAATTTTTTTGTAGTTTATTGCACTTTTTTGCAATTTATATAATTACTATGCACTTAATGCAGACATATTATTAAAATCTGGTCTATAACAGTTGTATTGATGTATAGCAACTTGAAATGCTCCCAAAAATGGCTCCACAGCATGTAAACATATAATATAAGCTCTGGCGGACTTGGTTCTATGGTAGGTCTTAAAGGTTTAAGAGTTAGGGGAAAAACATTTGCAGTTTTACCTTGTTATACAATATTTAAAATTAAGCCTCAGCCATTCTCCTGACACATGTGGGATAGCTAACGGTTTCTGCTTAGGCAGCAGTTGTCCCGTGGATTACCTGGTCAATTCTTTACCAGCCATCCCAGCTTTGGTCCTAAATTGACACAACACTGTGTTAGTTTCTAATGAACATCTTTAACAAGATCATACAACTCATGGGGTTCAATGGGAAGTCAAGGTGGCAAGGGAGAGAGCCCCACGAGCTGGGAAGACTACTTAAATATTTCAAGTGTCGTGCATCTGTCATCGAGGAAGAACACCTAGAGCCTAAAGAAAGAGTTCACACCTGCAGACTGTCACAGTGATAGAGTGATTCAAATAAATAACTGAAAAAGTGAATTAACCTTGATGTATTGCTTGCATATATCATGAGTACAGGAGGAAATATTTGCTTGCCTAAAAACACAATCCAGACATGTCAAGCTGAACATTTCAATGGAGTTTTAAAAACTGTGTTCATGTCAGAATGACAGTAACTGCTGTGTGACTTGCAGTGACGATGCTGACTGGGTAGAAAGTCCTAATTGTATCCAAATATCAGCATCAGAATGTGACCTGACACAGTCCCTAAACGCCTCGGATAGGTAAGAACAACACTTCCATCACCCTTAAACACATCTGGTTTACATCAAGCTTACTCTATACTCTTACTTTTGAGTCTTTTCTTATTGTCAGCAATATTTGTGCTCTGTGATTTTACTCAAGAAAAGTTATATGTACACTACCAGTCAAACGTTTGGACACACCTTCTCATTTAATTGTTTTTCTTTATGTTTACTTTACAAATTAAATCATATGAAGCAACATATATGGAATTATGTAGCAAGAAAAAAACATTGATAAACACCCTTTTGCTCTGTTGACAGAGCTGCAAACCCTCGGCCTTCTCTCAGTGAGCTTCATGATGTCGTCACCTGAAATGGTTTTGCTTCACAGGTGTGACTTGTCGGGAGTAATTTGTGGAATTTCTTGCCATTTTTATGGGATTGGGAGCATCAGTTGTGTTGTGCAGAAATCAGGTTGGCAGAATGAGGGCAGAAAGGTCAACAAGTTCTCATCATCTCCTCCTTCAAGTCTGTTGGAAAACCATTTCAGGTGACGACCTCACGAAGCTCATCGACAGAATGACAAGCGTGCGCGAAGCAGTAATCGAGGCAAAGCGCGGCTACTATGAAGAATTTAAAATACATCTTTTGAGTTGTTTCACACTTTGTTGTTTACTACATAACTCTATATGTGTTCATTCATAGTTTTGATGCCTTCAGTGAGAATCTACAATGTAAATACTAGGGGTGGGGGAAAAATTGATACTGTGTAGCATGGTGATATTTTGTTTGCTAATAATGTATGGATACAGGGACAGCAGAAATCGATATTTTGTTACAAAAAGGTTTTTGTGCTCTGACTTCAGAGCATGTTGATCCTTTTTCTGAGCAAGAATCCTGACATTCCTTCACTGTCCAAATGTGTTTAACTTGTTTTTGGCAGCAATAAACATGACAGTTTACTTATTTTAATTTAAGACATGTTTTATTTTAATTAAGTTTAAAACTTTTTTATTTAATGTAAAATTATATTTTGTTTTAATTGACTTTCAAACTCTTCAGTTGCTGAAGGGGCTGCATAGTTTTCATAAACTGCATAGTTCAGAATAGCTATAATTGTACCAGATGGTTGATTCAGTTAAGTTGGACTAGACTGTAATACAAACCGTTCAGTTTGTCAACAATAAAACTGAAATGAGAGAAAGACTGAGTGTGAGACTTTGATATTAGAGAAAATGAATATTGATAAAGTTTACCTTTATGTACAGAATCTGAATATCGCAAAATATTAAAAAAAAAATTGCAATAATATCGTGGGATGTATGGTGATTCCCACCTCTAGTAAATAGTCATGAAAATAAAGAAAAATGACTGAATGAGAAGCTGTGTCCAAACGTTTGACTCGTAATGTATCATGTAAGTGCAGATGAATGTGCCTCCAAAGCAGATGTATTCTTTTTGTCCCTATTTCACAGGGTCTACTCTGCTGATGTTCTAACAGAAATCACGGACATGGACTATGAACTCCCTCACACTCAATCTTCCAAGTTCAATCCCTATAGAGAGAGTAGGTTATATATGACACACACACACAAATGTTTAGCAGAGCACCCATCCACTCAAAAACTCACTCACTCTAGTAATGATGTTGTAAACTAACTGAACTGACTTTTAGCGCATGAATCAACCTTTGCATGCAGTCTCAGCATAACTGTTGGCTGGTCCTGTCCCCAGGTAACATCAGCGCTGTGAATTTCACTGTGAAGCCATTGGATGACAGAAGAGTAATAGTGAACATCACTGATCCTTTGACCTCCATTTATTATCGTAAGAAGCAACTCAGCATCAGAGACATTTTGAAAAAAGATCTTAATTATAAGATCCGCTACTACAAGTCTGGAAGCACAGGAAAGGTAATCTGATGTTAACACTAAAAGTGAAATGAGTGAAATTATGTTGTTAAGCTGAAAAAATTATACCTTTGTCATGTAATTCTGTTAGTGCTCCACGTTAGGCTTGCTCACACGACAAATATGGGCTAGCAATGGGCCTTACTATGGGTCCCTCTCTGCTTAGTGTGGTCAGCCCATCCTATAGGCACCCACATAGTGGTTAGTTAGTTAGTTAGTTAGTAACAAGTTCATCTGGGCCTTTAGATTCAGGGCCTATGGCTAGTTTCATTCAACACTGGTCAGTATTACCAATGTAATTGGACATCTTCTAAAAATCCAGAACTGCAGCTCTAAGAATTTGAAATAAAGAACAACATTTGTGTGTGTAGGCTAGCTGTTTTCTGCTGTGCCTGGTCTTACCATCAGTCAAATGTTACCCCTGTTACCCCTTAGAGAGATGAGATATCAGACTCAAGTATCAAAGTGATACCGGGGCTGGATGAAGGACAGAGTTACTGCTTCATGGTGGCAGCGTTCATCAGATCCAGACCCAAAGCCACTCAGCAGGGATCCTGGAGCCTGCAGCAGTGCACAGAAGGATCCCAGGACCAAGGTACACATGTTCTACATGCAACTCTGTAAACTATTTCAGCTTTGGTGAATACATGCTGAAATTTGTTATTAGTTGTTTCAATTGCAGTTTCTTCCTCATTAAGTACTCAGTAATAAACAACCAGTGTATTTCAGCATTAGAGGGAGAGTGCTGCCCCCTGCTGGAAATTGAGACGCCTTCATTTGGTATTTTGTCAGATTTGATTTGATTCCATTGGCTTTATAGTATAGTTGTTAACACTTGGAGCCTCAACAGCTCAAGATTAGGAGGAGGCACACCCAGCCTCAGTGGGTCATAAGCCAGTGTACTCCGAGTGCTGTATAAACAGGAGGGCGTTGAACATCTGTGCCAAATATGTGGAGTCATCCACTGTGACAACGTTCTCAGACAGAAGGAACTGGCTGACAGGATGTGATTTAAGTTTAATGTCACTCAGGATATTGTTGTCACAGAATTCAGTAACTATCATCAACATCTGCAGTCTTAAACAATAAGGAGCGTGTAGGTGGTAACACTGATTGTCTACATTTCCTGTGGGGTAGAGCGGGTCATGTAGTAATCAGAAGGTTCATGGTTTGATCCCTGGCTGCTCCAGCATGCATACCAAACTATCCTCGGGCACGATACTGATTTATATAAAGTGCTTTTCTACTCCCCCAGACCACTCAAAGTGCAACATGCCACATTCACTTCTATGCTTTTCAGCACTTCCTAGCTAAGACTCACACACATTAGCTGTGTCCCAATTCAGGGTCTGCACGCTTGAAGTACGCATTTTAAGTGCGATTACGTCACCGCCACGCGACGACGGCTGTCCCAATTCGAAGTGTACTTCAAATGCATACTCCAAATGCGCCGTCGATTTCCCCAAATATCAAGCGTGGTCCGGTGCACGCTTCGTGGTCCCATATATCCCACAATTCATAGCGCGGCGGTGGGTGTGGATAATTTTGCCGCAAAATACGGCAGAAGGGAGCGGCAGAAGAGTGGACTGTCAAAAGTAAGTACTGAATATGACGTCACTTATTTATGTGCGAATGTTTAATAATGAAGAACATTAAAACATTGCTGTTGGCCACATGTTGGCAGAGTTGTGTGACACTAGTGATGTTTGTACTTATAGCGTTAACTTGGTTGTAAAGCCTTATATATATATATATATATATATATATATATATATATATATATATATATATATATATATATATATATATATATATCTCATAATAATCTGACAATAACTATAATATTGTCCATATTATATTTACATTACCACAGTGAGATGATTTTAGTCTCATGAACAACATCAGCTAATTGTTATTTACTAGCTAATCTTAAATGACTGTTCGGTACAGAAATGAAGCCCAACAATCATGTTTTACGGTCCTGTGGTCTCAGCCTCAGATACTCAGCTAATCAAAGTGATGTCATGACAAAAATGATTGACCAACAAAACATTTTTCTCCTTCATTTCTGTCAAACAAAGCTGTATGTAACGTTTCTCGCGGTTAGTATCATGGTTGCTAGGCAACCTGAACAGCGCGACGAAGGCTAGACCGTCCCATTTCACAAGCCTCTCACTTCCGCACTTCTTGTATTTATAGTACGCACCGTCCGTAGTACGCGTAGTGCACGTACTTCAAGCGTGCAGACCCTGAATTGGGACACAGCCATTCATACTCCAGTAGATGCATCGGAGAGCAGCTCGGGGTCAGCATCTTACCCAAGGATACTTGTAGACGGGATCGAACCACCAACCTTCTGATTAGTATATGACCTGCTCTGCCTCCTCAGCTACAGTTGTTCTTGATGCATGAGTGTGAATATTAGATAGAAAGCACTTAGACAAAGAAAAGATGTGTGTGTGTGTGAATGAGGCATGTTGTATAAAGCACTTTGAGTGCTCAGGTAGTCTATTTAACAGTGACCCTTGTTCTTTCTGCAGATTTGAGTGTTGGAGCATGGGTTGGTGTAGGCTTCATCATGTTAACAGTCCTCATCGTCATCGTCACGGTGACCGTCCTCTGCTGTCGCCAGAGAAACAAAACTCTGCAAACGTCTCAGTCATCAGCACCAGTGTAAAGTGCTTGGGTTAAGTTTGCTCTCTGAAACCAAGTTTACACTGTAACCTTGGTTCTATTTCTTTATTTCATATTCAAGGTCTTTATTTGGTTGACACTGAAAGTGAAAGACTTTTTCACATTCACCAGTGTTTGTCCTTTCATTTGTGCCATCATCGGGTACATCAGGAAAACCAGTCTGCTACATCAAAGTCATGATACGGCATCATGTATTAGCTTGTTTTTCGGCGGAACCTGCGTCCAACTCAATTTTAGTTTGCATGGAGCTCATTGGCTGTAGAGTAATTTTCATTAAACAACATTTCTTTTTCTAAAGTAACTGAAATATATCCTTAAGTCACAATCACAGTTTATCTGTAATCTTCATTTATAAAACATGTTTAAATGGTTTAAGATTATAGAAAAAGCAAATAGTTTGAATAGCCTTTCCTTTCACGTCATGTCTGCGTGGGTTCTCTCTGGGTACTCTGACAGTTTAAAGACATGAAGTTATTGGGGTTAAGTTTGGTGAATCTAAATTGCCCATACGTGTGAATAGTTGTCTGTCTCATTTCTCCTTGTAAAACCTTACACCGTGGTTAGGCTCTTGCCAACTGTGATCCTGAAATGGTTAAGTAGAAGAAGATGGACGAACAGCTGGTAATTGAAGCTGTGAAGTTCGTTTTGATGTCATATCTGCATCAGCTTGATGTGCTGTTTCGTCAGCAGTTACTTAGGAAGACTTTCCAACATATTTGTGTGTCTGAGCCAAATCGTTTGCCTTTTTCTTCTTTTTGACCCATTATGTTTCAGATTTGAATGTCCAGGTCTTATAATTCACCACTGGTGGTTAGTGAACACAGTGGATTATTTAGCAGCTATTTTCTCACGAGTGGGGGGAGACAAAGGGTCCATGAATTATTCTATTTGTATATAAATAGTGTTAAATAAAAGCTGAAGATTACTTTGCTACTTTTATCTCATCTTGTTGTTTTCATCGATCATTCAGATCCCAAATGTAGCAGAAACATTGATTTCATACTTCTGCCAACAGCCACTGCTGCTGGGCCGTCCTGAATCCATTGTACTCATTTTCAGTAAACAAAGACTGGTGTTGGGCCCAGCTGGCCGGCCCCAGCACCAGGAATTCAACGCTTTCTATGCTGGAGCCATGTGTCAGTGCTACAGCAGAATGGGCTGAACAGAAGAGCTCCATCCTTGTCTTTGAAATTGTCTGTGAATTGCCTCAGAACAGGAAAAAAGAGGATAATTGTGACACATAGTCTTTGATTTATGAATATCTGAAGGTAAAAATGTTACAAATATGAAACAATTCTTTCTTACAAAGCACAATTAATAAAACATCTTTTCCAAATTCTTTATCAATCCAATCTTTTCCTTTCACTACGCACCTCTTTACCCCACATCTGGTGCTGGCTCATGACTGCCCTTCCCAGAGCCCGGTCTTGCTGGAGGTTTCCTCCTGTTAAAAAGGGATTGTGTCCAAATTAATGGGCTGCATCCTCCTGAGGACCCGGCCTTCGCGGTCTACGTGGGCCGGGTCCTCAGAAGGTCGGGTTGGCCGGAAGTAAACGGCTGTGAAATTGGACGGTCTAGCCTTCTGATTAGCGTCACCGCTGTCTCAGTGGAGTTTAATAAACTCGGCCGTCTGCTCCTTGCTATCTAAAATATAACAGGACACTGGCGTAAACTCTCGACCGTCTCATACTTCTGTTTAATGTTTAGTCAGCTGTGTGAAAATCCCGTAGGAACCCACCCGGGGGATTAATAAAGTTTTATTTTATCGAATCTAATAACTTTAACCTCAGCCAAACCGTTTTACTCACGAACAAACAAAACACTGAAAAAAGCCCAACAATAACATTTTAGATTATCTAAGTGACTTATATATTATGTTTAACCCGAGCAGCGAAAGTCCGCGGTGATCTGAAAATGATGTGCCGGGTGTTGTGCCGTTCTCGGCCGCATCAGTGACCCTCGAGCTCCCGGCGAGCTATTGAGCTGGTGGGTAACAGACATCTCCGAAAACGTCGAAGCACTTTTGCAAATATGTGATATCTTGATAAACTGAGCAGATATTTGATGTTTACACAGCTACTTTCTCACCTGAAAATATGTTAAAAGTTTATTTTGTGACCCAGAAAGATTAGTATGAGTAATTTTAAAACTTAGTAGCGGCCGCCATTGTTGGAAACTGGAGTTTGGCTGGACTATGAATTCTGGGATATGGTAGGCCACGAAGGACACACCCGACCCATCCTTCAAATTCGAGGAAAAGGAGGACGCATTTCTTGGCTGCATTCAGAGGAGTCTACGAATTTGGACAGCCTTCGGCGCGTCGCTGTGATGTAATCGGTCTACAAATGCGGCCTCAGGAGGAAGCAGCCATGAATTTGGACACGATGAGGGAGTTCCTTTTTCCCACCATTGCCAAGTGCTGACTCACAGGCTCATCTGATAGTTCTCGCTTTGTATCGGTAGCAGGAACAGACAATAGAGATGGAAAAGCTTGCAGATGACTTTTATTTCTTAGTTTTTTTCATCACACATTTAAGACACCAAATTGCACATTAGACATAAATGAATCATCATCACAATAAACCATGGCTGCATCATGACAAAACGCAGAATTTCTTCTGAATATGCTGTCCTTCGACCATGGCTTCGGAGCACGTACATATACATCGTAGAAAACACTTCATTCAACGCTGCAAAGAATGAAAAGCTCCACAGGGAACTTGATGTGTGCCTCTCTGAACAGTAGCTCTGCCAATGCTTTGGCTAATATTCTTATCCTGTGTGGGTAATAAAAGCAGCTGCTAAAATGAATATATAGATATTTTAAATCAGAGATATGGACGGCTGTCTGTGTTTATAATAAAACTGATTGCAGAGTCATTTTTAGTGTGCGCTACATGTGTCTATGTACAGTGATGCATTTTTGCTTTTTTTGGATGTTACCTTGGCAATCGATTAAAACATACTTTAGCCCTGGAGAGTGGCAGTCTGCTGAGATTTTCTCCTGACATGTGGATAATTTGCGGGGAATTCTGCTTACTCTAATTCTGCTTAGCATCTTTTTATGAAACTGTCACACTTCATTTGTACCAGTAGCAGTTTTTAATGAAAGATGTCGTAGCTTATTGGGAGAGTAAAAAACAAAACATGGTTTAAGCAGGACGACGGCTCCACCTGCAGATACTTAAGATACTTAAACTCTACTGATAAATGTTTCTTGCTAAATGATGTTATTGACTGATAGTCCAAACATGGAGATACATATTAATATGTATCTCCATGAGACTATCAGGACTGAGATCCATTCTCCAGGCGGAGAAGAAAACCGTAGAGAGATCTGTTCAAAGTGGTCAGTAAAGCTTCTACCACCTTGAGATTTATCACTACTGTTATTCACAAATGCATTTTAGAACAATACCCTCATGTTTGCAGATATTCTTCTTTTTAAGTTTTCACATTGTGAGGACGACATTATTTTGACTGCATCATTCAATTTTTCAAACTCAGAAACTGACTTTCATTTTTATTTGACATGGGCAGCTGTGACACCAATATTTGAGGTAAGTTTATATGCATAACTACAAAAATCTACACACATCCACACAAGAATTTACGGAGCCCCGCAGGGGACATGGGAGAAAAAAAAAAAATTAAGACGGACTTTTGCGAGATCTTGCAAAACAAACTCGGGATCTCGCAAAAAAAACTCGGGCGCCCTTTCTCAATTCTCAAGTACGCGAGTACATACTCGCGTTCTCGACGAGTACGTACTCGCCGAGAACGCACGGGAGTACGGACTCGCCGAGAACGCGAGCACGGACTCGCGATTTGTACAATTGGAACATCAGCGTACTTGATGATGTCACAGGTCCGGAGTTTTTACTGCCGTCCTTAATTTAACTGTGATTAATATGTTATGAAGCTGAACTTTAATCACAGCCAAACCGGTTTACTCAGGAACAAATAAAACACTGAAATAAACCAAACATTAACATTTAGAAGTGATCTAAGTGACTTATATATCATGTTTAACCTCAGTAGTGAAATCTCTATTAATAAAAATAGTGTACAACGATGTGCCGGGAGTCCGCTGTTCTCGCCAGCTGTAATAATCCTCAACCTCGCTGTCTGCTATGGAGCTGGCGGGTCACAGACGTCTCCGAAAACGTCGGAGCTCGTTTGGAAATATATGATATCTTGATAAATCGAGCAGATATTTGAAGTTTACACAGCTGCATTCTCGCTTGAAAAGAACTTAAAAGTTTATTTTGTGACCCAGAAAGAGTAATATTTAAAAGTTTTTAGCCCCGCTCGTCCGCCATTGCCGCGTTTGAGTTTTGGACGAAATGCATTCTGGGATATTTAGCTGTACCAAGTCCACACAAGTCACCACCGATGCATGCTCGATAAAACAGGCGGAGCGAGAACACATCCGGGACTTTTTCGCGTTCTCGGCTTGATGCGTACTTCGAATTGGAACAGTACTTGGTCTCCGACTGATGACGTATCACGAGTACACGAGAACGCAAGTACGCACAAGTACGCATATTGAGAAAGGCCCGGGATCTCGCAAAAGTTTTGCGAGATCTCGCAAAACAAACTCGGGATCTCGCAAAACTTTTGCAAAACTTTTGCAAAACTTTTGCGAGATCTTGCAAAAGTTTTAGCCGCATTCTTCCCATTAGCTCGAAGCTAATGGGAGGTCGAGACCTACTACTACGGGAAAGCGGTGTTCCGGGAGGAACCAGCGTCCGAAGAATGCGGCTAAAACGTTTGCGAGATCTCACAAAAGTTTTGCGAGATCCCGAGTTTGTTTTGCAAGATCTCGCAAAACTTTTGCGAGATCCCGAGTTTGTTTTGCGAGATCTCGCAAAACTTTTGCGAGATCTCGCAAAAGTCCGTCTTAATTTTTTTTTCTCCCATGTCCTCTGCGGGGCTCCGTAAGAATTAGGGCAGCTTCTGGGCCAAAGATGAATGAATAACAAATGAACAGCTAGCACACTGTGGAGCTCCAGCTTTGCTATTTTATTACACCACAAAAAGACATTTTGAGCAAACCTGCTTTTTATCACATGAGAGACAATGCTGCACCATCTTAAATCACATGTTACTGGTTGTAATGATGCATGCTTGTGTATGTGTGAGACTACTTTATATGGAATATGCTTAACTGTAAGCACATCATGGTACGATGCACTCTCATCCGCCAGTACAACCACTGGTGGATGAGTCGGGGGGCGGCAGTCAGACAGGAAACTGCTGTTGAAGCTTCCAGCGGGCAGCTTAGGTTTACAGTCTATTAGCTTGAGACAGCATAGATTTAGCTTTCTGAAAAAGATAATCCAGTTGTCTGCAGCAGACCATGCTCAATACGTCACAGTTTCTGTGGTGTAGTAACAGGCTGGCAGTGTGCAAACTGTTATTTTAGTGTTGTGTATGTAACTAATTATGCTCCAAAATGCAACAAATGAACAACATAAGTCTTCTAAATGTTCTGTTTTCTTTACACATGATTGCACATTTGAAAACAAAGCAAATACATGGAGCACTGTGCTTGTATATGAAGTGTTGTGATTCACGCTAGTAGATTTGTCCAACACGGTTTAGATTTTGCCAATAACTTGATACTAAATGACACAGAAACACACATTAGATCTAAATATCCTTTAAAGGTGTGCACCCTCACATTATGCTGCACCCACATGGTTTCCATGGACAAAAGACCAAAATGCATAGGAAAACTGCAAAACGCACGTCAATAATGTCTCGATGCATGCCATGCATATGGTACTCATGGCCATTGATCAGTGGTCTTTGATGAATGGTCATGACAGTTTGCATATTAATGATCCAGGAACTGATCTCTCAGCCCATTGGTCCTTCACTGGTGCTAGTTTCACTCATTGTGCAAATGTACTGTTTATAAGGTTGGGGAAACCTGCAGTCAGCTGAGACTGAAGACGTCACTGGATGAGTGACGAAACATTTCTCCCACTGAAAACGTCCAGATGAACAGAATGCACTTTTGGGACACATCAGTAATCGTTTAACTGGAAGTAAGAACTTTGAATATAAGGTAAGGTGACGATTGCTGGTCTTCGGGGTCTCGCTGACTCTTTTATATTAAATTAGCTCTGGCTCTGTTTAAAATGATTAGACCCTTGATGTTAACTCGTGAACCAGCTCGTGTTTTCTTCCATTTTCAATGGAACCGTTCTAGTTATTCAGTGGAAGCATCTCGTTTGAAGCAGGTGTCTTTGCTATATGATGTGTACCATTGTACAAGCAAAAGAAAATGCGAGTTCATGTACATATCTACAAATATGAAAGTCATGGAATACTTGCTTCATGGTAAAAGAGTGAGGTAGGCTGAACTGAGCTTTGTGTGAACTGAATCAGTGCCATGTAAAGGTAGACTTACACTCATGATGTTTGTACTACCATGTAAAAACAAATCAGTTTTGAATTTGATGGCAGCAGCATGTTTCAAAGAAGCTAGGATGGGGCAGCAAAAGACTGAAAAAGTAAGTGACGCAAAAAAGAAACATTTTATACGTAATTAGGCTAACTGGTGACAGGTCAGTAACAGGACTGGGGAAAAAGAGAACATCTGAGAGAGAGAGAGATCTGCAAAAAAGTGCTTCAACAACATTTTAGAGCAATTTCAGAGTAATGTTCCTCAACAAATAGTAAAGACTGTGAAAATCTCATCATCCAAAGTTCAGAAGATTCAAAGAATCTGGAGAAATCTGTGCATGAGGGACCAGGCTGAAAATCAACATTAGATGCAGCTGATCTTCAGGTCCTCAAGCAGACATGATGCTGTTATGAAATCAGTGCATGGGCTTACGAACACTTCCATCACTGTCTGTGAACACAGCTCACTGTGCCATCATCTCTGGACCAAAGCTCATTTAAAACTGAAGCAGAGTGAAGAAATTTTAATTTGAAATTGGAAAACATGGACACTGCGTCTTCCAGACGATCCGACTTGCTGTCAGTGCTCAGTTCAAAAACCTGAATTTGTGATGGTGTGGCAGTGCGTTAGTGCCTCTGGAGTTGGCAGTTTTAGAGCAGCATATACTCCCATCCAGATTGTGTTTCATGGAAAGCCTTCATAGTAGAAGAGTCCTTGCTGTTACCAGCTGGTGGAGCATCATAAAGTAAAAATATCTATCAGACAAGAATGGGACAGCATTCCTCTCCCAGTCTACAGAGTGGGAAGCACGACCCTGTTTCTGAGATGTGCTGCTGCCATCAAATTAAAATATTACATATTTCTCTTATAATGATATGTTTTCTCCGTTTAAACATTTGATATGCTTTCTGCGTTCTATCATGAATAAAGAATTCTGTTTTATTTTACATTTTACACAGCATGCAAACTTTTTGGAGTTGTACTTCAGGTTGGCTCAGGAGGAAGATGATTTCATCCTCCCGTCTGCAAGTTGAAATAACACTGAACCCCAAGTTCAATGTGTATGTGACTGTTAGAGAAAAGCTCTCAGGTGTAGAAGAAAAGTGCTTGTGTGAATGTGAGTGCAGATGGTTAAATGATGCTTGCAGTAGAACAGGCTTTGGGTGCTCAGAGGAATAAATGAACTGGTTACACTGATGCTCTGCTACCATACCAGTAAATATCATGAACTTGTTAAAAAGCAGTTGTGCGTGTGACCTCGTGTGGGTACAATCAAAAGGAATAACAGTGTTTTATATATAATTAGATATCTAATATAACCTGAAAATGATATAACAGTGTCGAAGAGGTCTCTGGGAGTGATTAACCTACAGAACGTGATCAGCTCACAGATTTCTGTTTTGTACTTTGGCTGTGGCGTCACTGTTAGTTCGGACTACTTTAGTCTGATCACAGTAAACTTATCAGACCTGTGGAAGAAACTGCCGGATGGGCAGCGTAACAGCGGCACCGGTGCCGGACCCACTCCACATTTACCCCCGCTGTGTCCTGGTTCCACGCTTCCTAAGCAAAGATGTTTACACCAATGAAACGCTCAGATCTGTCTTACCACTGTAAATCTGCTCGACTTTGTGTGCGCCATTCACAAATGAAAACATATCTTAATTACTTCATAAAGTTTCACTGGCAGTGCTATAAAAAGATGAGTACTAACAGGGGATTAATTAGCAGTAACATTTGAGTTTAAAAAAAGATCACTGGATATATTGTGCAGTTTGTCTTTTCGTGACACAAGTTAAATATGTGTAATAAAGAAAATAGGTATTGTTTTTAAAGCTTAACAATAAACTTGTCTCTTTTCTCTGCTGGACAGAAAAAACTGCTTTCTGAAAGTTACATACAGTACTTCTGCACTGGTGTCTTTAAATATCAGCAGTAGTAAAATTAATTACATTACGAGGGAGAGACAAAAATACAAGAGCTTAATACTGATGACAACGGGAGAAGGCAATAGTCTTTCCACATCACTGCTCTTCCACTCAGATGTATCTATCTGTCTCTTGGTGTTGTGTCCCCACCCCAGCGCTCCACTCAAGCTGAGATCTGATCACTAGTAGACGCTCCAGGCTGTGGTTGCCTAGGTGACCTCATGCAATTACATCCCTGTCGAATGTCAGTCACTTCAGTGGCCTCCAACATGAGTAAAGTTCATCCTGGGCTTTTTGCCCAGCGCCACTTGAAGTCAGACAATGTCGCTGACTTTCATTGCTCACCAAACCACACCCACATGTCCTGGGTGGACACAGCTTTACTGCTTTTTTCTTTGTTGCTACCAAACAAAAGAAAGAATTGGCAGCCTGCGCTGTTAGTTAGGTAGTTACGTCTGTAACTACCTAACTAACAGTACACAACCAAAACCCCTGCATAGTTTTTATTTGCAGCATTAGTGTGCAGTATGAAATTGGAACAAAGAATGAAGTGGCCATCTTTTCAGCTACAGTCCAATTATAAACATGGGCGGCATCGCGTCACTACTGAGCGTGCTACACATGTAGCAAAGCACACACCTGACCACAGCCATCAGTCGTGCTTTGTCACTGGTGAAACTGAAGAATCCAGCCTAGAATGGCAGTGAACCACTGCTTCTCTTTAAGGAGCCTCTTAAATGATGTGTGAAAACACTGTTGTGAGCGTGGATATGCGCTCATTGGTAAATCCGACTATAAACTCTCTACAGTTCATATGCAACTTAGATCTAAACTACTAATTGGATAGATAATCTCAAAACCACAACAGCAGATTACATTGTATCATTTATATACAGTTTATCTATTTGAAGTCTTGTAACATATGTCCTAATATTTACTGTATGTCACATCACAAACATGGACATTATTTTCACTTCAGACCAGTCAGGTCTGTCAAAACCTTCTTCAGTTCATCAAATCATAAAAAGACAAGTCAGACAGTCGTTTGCAACCTTGACAGATGTAAATAAATAAACTGGATAAAATCATGTTTCTTAATATAATAATCAGGAAATCTTTTTTATCATTTGGTTCCTGGTCGTTTTTTCATCTTGCCTTCCATTGTTTCTCCTCTGATTAACCTGAACTAATTTACTGTGATAATTAACACCAGAATGAGCTCTTGCTCTTTAGTCATTTTTCCTCCATTGCATTTCCCTTTGTCGTACTTTATTCCTTATCATCTTCACTTCTTGCCTTGTTGTCATCACAGGAACCGTGCTGACACAGTGAACCTCACTTGAATGCTTCATGGTGAGAAATCACTTTAAATCGATGACCTGAGTCTGGGACTGGGCCTTGTCCTTGGCCTAAAACACATGAAAGTAGACGTTTTTAAGTAGATGTTTTTAAGTAGATGTTTTCTTTTTTTATTTTCTATGCACAAAGCAGCTGATAATATATTCATCTAAATTACACTTGTTCGAGAGGCACGTTGACTTTTAACAGTTATTTTAAATAATCATTTGAACTTCAAACAAAATGAAAAAAGATTTTCTTTAAGATAAGTTCTGGAATTTGGTTTCTGGCCATTTTACCTGCCGTTCAGCAGCAGGTAAACCATGTGGTGCAGTGGTGCAAACCATTAGCCAAAGAAACCAGAATTAATGTTCAGTACAAAGAAAAACATGTATGCATGGCACCACAAACCAACAATAAATATATCAACAATTTCTGGCTGTTGGATGGAAACTTTTGGCATATTGTCCAACCCCTACAAGAAATGTTTTTCATCTCAACGTTGTAAGAAGTTTGAAAGGTTTTGGACTTTGGAGCAGTTTAATGGAATAGCTGACTAACAGTACAACTATAATTCTAGCTAGGGATGCAATGATGCGACATTTGAATCAAATATTGGTTCAAAGCCTGGATGGAATATTGGGGAGCCAATTCATAGTCTGACAGTTAAATTGGATCAATCAAGCCAAAAAGATTTTTTTCATGTATTTATCTGATTCTCATTTATTATTTCACAAATAAATACCAACAATCCAGTAAATGTATTCTCTTAGGATTAAGTTAGGTGTTCAAATGGAGCCAGATATACAGTAGTTATGGCCAGTCTCACAATGAGGAAAACGGCTTATTAACACTGATACATTGATGTGTATTAGCAGATAGTCACAAAGTATCAGATCAGAAAAATGTGAATGGTTGCTATTCTACTTCTAACTTTGCTAAAATTACTAAATACCTGGTTCTACTCTTGAGAAATATTTACAGTTGTAATTATTTCAACTCAAAGTTCAAATTTAACACATAACATATTTAAAAAATAAATCCCTAACCCTAACACATTAATGGCGGCTTGAATTATATTAATATTAAATGTTGGGTATTTATTCTTAATCTCCAAGTTCTACAAAATGTCAACAATCATGGGCCAAATAAAAGCAAAAAATAAATAAAGTAAGGGCAGTAAACCTGAAATTAGGATTACACAGGATATATCAAACTAACTGGCCATCGATTTAATGCTATAATAAGTTAAGAAAAATAACGTCCAACTTACCCTGAGAGATGGTCGAGGAGGCCTAACTGGTCGTACTGGCTCTGGTACTGGGTTAGTCTGCCTTCTCTGCAATGGCTCTAGGTCATCAGCTACATCAGGACATCCAATGTATCCTCCAGCCCCAAACACTGAACCGAGATCACCTTCTAAAAGGTTGTGGTGGATCAGGGCAGCAGACGAATTAAGGTCCTGGCTGGCAGACATGCTACTGATGGCCGTGTTTAAAGTACTAGTATTTGTGGTATTCGAGGTGCAGACACTGGGGTTACTGAGCTGCAGTCCCAGCATATTTTCGGATGCCACATCACTATCTGAGCTGTCATTAACAGAACTGACATCGTGTTCTGGTTCCAGAATGCACTGATTGTTTGCTTCAGGCAAAATGTCTGTACTCAACAAGTCCAACCCCTCCTGGTCAGGTAACTCCTGATTTTCCTGAAGTTCCTGCTTATTGTAGCTACCTGAAACTAGCACGCCTTGGTTTTCCTTGCTATTAAAATCCAAAACTTCCTGGTTACCATGGCTATCTAAATCTAACACTTCCTGATTTGTAGGATAGGAGAAGTCCAGGACGTCCTGACTGCCAAAGCTATGAGGTTCCAGCACTTCTTGGTTTTGACAGTCACAAGGTTCAAGTAATTGCTCACCGCTATTATTCCGACAGAGGTCCACAACTTCTTGATTGTTGTGACTACAGAGTTCCAGGACTTGGTTTTTATGGTTAACCACCTCCCTGTTTTCGAGGCTAGATGGTTCCAGCACTTCTTGGTTTCCATTATTACACAAATCTAGAAATTCCTGGTTATTGTGGCTATCATTTTCAAGCACTTCTTGGTTTTCATGGGTATGAGGTTTCAGTATTTCTGGGTTATTATAGCTTGAGAGCTTTCTTTGCTCATTGTTGTCATTGGTACAACGGTCTATTGCATCCTGGTTGTCATGGCCACAGGGATCCAACACTTCCTGGTTCTCTTCTTCAGGGCTCAGCTTAAAGCCATAAGGATCAAAGTCCCGTATCATCTGGGAGGAGGTAATGTCAAACCCGTAGGCATCAAAGTTCAGCTGATGTTGAGAAGAGCAGGGTTCAGGGTCAAAGGTCAGATCATCGTCAGGAGGTTCTGGACTCAACTCATCTTCATCAGGGTCTAAAAGAGTGTGACTAGAATGCTCTGGGCTGAGTTTAAAGCCATATGGGTCAAAGGAAGACTGACTGGTTGGTTCATAGTTCAACTCAAGGCTGTTCTGATGTGAGTCAGGCTGAGTGAAAATGTTCTGGGACTCTAGTGAGTTCTGTGGAACAGCAGGGATTTGGATTTCTTCTTTGATGTCCCTAACCTGTTCTGTTTGCTGACTGCAAGTGACATCACAGGGCAAAGTTTCCTCTCTGTTGCCTGTCCAACCGGGCTCCAACAGGACAGGTTCGCCAACAGCTTGAGTCAAACCACGACACTCACCTAGCAGAAATATACAGTGAGTAGTTAAGAATAGAATTATGACCCTGTTACAAGACCACAATTTTAAGACATTAAGAGTCTGAAATAATACAATATTCAAAGGTTTAAAGTTTATAAAGACAGTTATACTGCTCAAAATTGAACGTAGTCAATGTTCAGAAATGCTGTCAATCCATTTTCACAGAATAAAGATTTGTGATACTAATTTAAATTTTCATCACATGCAACATGTAAAACAATAGGGGGCATATCTTTTCCCCTAAAGGCCTCTGAGTGGGCGCTGTGGACACCCGAGTTTGTGAATGCGATAACTTGAGAACGAGGCGATGTAGGATTTTCAAACTGAAACCATCGGTATCTAAACTTCTCTTAAGTCTGTATCCCAGTGACCTCGACCTCAAGGTCAAGGTCAGAGGTCAAGTTTTCTGAAAATCTTCTAAATGTGATCTAGAATGTTCTAATTTATAGTATAGGTGCATCTACTAAAAATCTCAGATGAGTTTGAATCCTGGTTACCGTCACCTCAAAGCCACATAGGATTTTCACATTCAGGTGTAGGAGGCTGAGGAGCACTGATGGCTGCCGTTTTAGAAAAGAAATTCAGTCTGAAACTTTTTTGTGTAATGGAAATGTGTTCCTAAAGCAGACACCACTTAAGCAGGAAACTGACTTCCAGCATCAGTATATGCACATGCACAGTATCTCACCAAAGTGAGACACATTTTTGTAAATATTTCAGTATATCCTTTCATGGAACAATGCTGATGATATGACACTTTGATAAAGTGTAAAGTAGTCAGTGTACAGCTTGGATAACAGTATAAATTTGCTGTTCCCTCAAAATAACTCAACATACAACCATTAATGTCTAAACTGCTGGCAACAAAAGTGAGTATGCCCCTAAGTGAAAACTGTGCCCAAAGTGTCAATATTTTGTGTGGCCACCATTATTCTCCAACACTGCCTTAACCCTGTTTACTGGAATCCTCTTCCACTCCTCCATGATGACATCATGGATCTGGTGGTTGTTAGAGACCTTTCACTCCTCCACCTTCCATCTAAGGATGGTTCCCTCAATCAACTGTAGTGCCAGCAGCACTCATCCATCCAAACATCCCACCACCACGCTTGACTGTAGGCAAGACACACTTGTCTTTGTACTCCGCCTGGTTGCCGCTACACACCATCTGAACCAAATAAGTTTGTCTTGGAATTGCTGTCCATACAGACACTATTAATGTGTAAATGATTAACTAAAAATCTTGTCAACACAAAGTTCTTTATTTGGAGCACATTTCTACAAGATAAGTTACTGACAAACTGCTTGTGCTTAAAGTGCTTTGGCACTCTTTGGCAATACCGTAGGTAATGTTAAACTTCATCATCACATCAGCCTCCTCTGACGACCTGTTTGCTGCTGCCTGCCACTGAAAGGCAATGGAGAGAGGGGAGACATGGGCAGTGCATTTATTGCAGCATATAATGTGT
Source organism: Neolamprologus brichardi (assembly GCF_056152115.1). Lineage (NCBI taxonomy): Eukaryota > Metazoa > Chordata > Actinopteri > Cichliformes > Cichlidae > Neolamprologus > Neolamprologus brichardi. Next base: position 3,307,448 of record NC_142117.1, read on the forward strand.
TTCCTGGATACACTGCTGCTTTTTCAGCATTCAAAGATTGATGGCTCCATGTAAGAGCTGGCTATGAATTTCAGACAGATCAGGCCTTAACTTAACAAAAAAGTTATCAATCGTTCTCATCTTTTCTCATTACCCACAGCTACATCCACTTCTGTCGGGCCTAGGCTGCTCACTAGGGCTGGGTATCATCACTGATTTCTATTATCCATTCGATTCCAATTCACAAGGTCCCGATTCGATTCAATTTAGCCTCAGACAGTCAGAAATATTATAATTCTGATCATTTATCAGTACTGATAAATGTGAGACTTCATCAGAGGTGTGAGCATCACAGCAGATGCCTTTGTGTGAAAGTAACTGAGGATAAAACACAGAAAAACATGAAGGAGATTTTCCTGGCCTGGCTTTTTATAGCAGATAAACTTAAAAATATTTTGCAATATTGCATAATTTTTAATTTAAAAAAATTTCAGTATTGAACAGCAAAAATTAGGCTTTCTAGTTTGCAGCCATTTAAGTCAATAAAAAAAAGGACGGTAGACTGGTGGGTAATAAGCGAATGAAAAATGTAAATGACGATGTTTTTCAAATGTGAAGCGTAGTTTGGATCTTCTTTTGTTGCTGGTTCAGTGAATTTTGGTTGGAGAGAGATAAAACCTGCAGCTCAGAATCTCGCGCAAAAAAGACGTAAACACAGCGCGGACCTGACGCATCAGAATCAGTGAGCTGTCGGCTTTCAGCCCCGACGGCGTGTCCGTGCCCTCGGGTGAGAAAGCTGATTCTGATGCGTCGGGTCTGTGTTTACTTCTTTGTGCAGAATCCGTTTTCCTGCTCTCATTTGCTGTTTGTTGAAATAGTTTTGTGAGTTTTAACCTGAGATTCTGGCGTTTCTGGCAAAATACATTTATATTTGTTATGTTGTAACAAGGATTTGTCCACCAGGGGGCAAACGTTGTTGAGGAGTGGTGTCAGTGTGTGTGGCGCATGCCCCAGTTCAATGTAATAAAGAAGTGACTGTGAGGTCAACATGGTCTCCGGGGTTCCTGAGTTCTAGGATATCACAATATTTAAAAGCTGATTCAGGATTTAATGAATCGATATCGCTTTATTCAAACTACTGACCTCTCTCTATCTGCCTGCACTTTCAAACGTACAAACGAAGGACAACTACCAATCAGAGAGGTCCCGCCCCTGACTATCTCTGATTGGTTTAGACCACGATAGGCGCATAATGTGTGTCAGTTGTTGACCACATGGAGACTTTCAGAGTTGCTGAGAATTTTATTTTATTTTTTTTACTCGAAAAGTTGGTCACACTGGTGAGACCTAGGATTTTTTTTAGTTGCACCATTGAATAATTTGGTCACATTTGCGACAACACACCTTCTAGGGGTGGGCGATATAAACGATATACGATAGAAACTATATAAATTTGGCCAACGATAGAGATTTTGACTATATCGCTCTATCGCGATAGCGCATGTTGATGATGTCATCAAGCTGCGCCTGTTTTGGTCGAAAGCATTGCAGCGGCTACAACCATTATCATCTGCAAATTATGGCGGGCGACAGTCATAGCAAAGAGATGAAGCACTTTTGAAATATGGGGAAAGCCAAAAACTGCGCTTCCTCCACTTCCGTAACATTGATTCATTAATGCTGAATTCTCTGCAGCTGCTCTGTTCCCATGTTGTTGCAGTATATTAATAACTAACCTCGTATTGTGGATGAATAATCTCAGTTGTTCTCCTGACTGAAGTTTGGCCCGTGTATAGCATCCTGCTATGCGATTGCATTTGTCCCTGACCACCAGAATCCCTCACGTTAACTTTTATCGAGTGGAAAAAAGTTGGCGTTCATCCTCCAGCTTCACTGTGCTAACGTTATGCTAACATAGCTGTGTCGCTAGCGATCACGTAGCACAACATGTTTAGGTGTAAACTAGCGAGCTAACTTCCTGTTAACTTCTAACTCCATTAAATTTAATAAATTCTGTTTTCATGGATGCCTGGATGTTAAACTTAATTGTTACACCTGGTAAAGCAGCAACACTGATGATTTAATTAAAGATGAAAGAATTTAGACCGTTTTTAACTCTTAGTGTTCGTTTGACTTTGGGACCTGAAGCTGACGGAGTTTTGGACCCAGATTACTCCGTGAAGCTCCTCACTACGGCAGCCGTAATGCTCTGACAATCCATCAAGCAGTGCGGCTTACCAAAGTTGTACTAAAACATTTTTAAACAGATTTCTGCAGCCAAAATCGGTTCGAGGTCAGTAAGCACAACCAGAATTCATACATAAGGCACACTCTCGATTTTTGAGAAAATTAAAGGATCTTAAGTGTGGAAAATACGTTATACAGAAGAAAAGAATATATCGTGATATATATCGTTACCACACATGCTTCAAATTATATCGCGATATGAATTTTAGGCCATATCGCCCAGCCCTACCTTCTACCCATTTGTACCTGAGACTTTGTAACACTAATGAGTCACATGACACCAGGGAGGGAAATGGCTAATTGGGCACAAATTGGAAATTTTCACTTAGGGGTGTACTCACTTTTGTTGTCAGCAGTTTAGGCAATAATGGCTGTGTGTTGAGTTATTTTGAGGGCAAATTTACACTGTTATGTACACTGACTACTTTACATTGTATCAAAGTGTCATATCTTCAATGTTGTCCCATAAAAAGATATAACAAAGTATTTACAAAAATGTGAGGGGTGTACTCACTTTTGTGAGATACTGTAAATGAAAATAATAAAAAGTAAAACTGAATGTTTGATAACTGGGCGTGTGACTAAAATATAAATTACCTTGTTCTAATCCTGCTGATGACTGAGTAATAGCCTCTCCAGCCAGAGATCCCAGACTATGTTCTTCTATGTCGGAGGGTGGGGAGACAGCACCGAGATCAAGCTCATACCCATTAGGGTCGGATTCCACAGAATACTGTCCCTGGGAACGCCACCCTCGGATAGGCTCTGGCCCCAGCTCTTCTGACGAACTCTGAATGGGTTTAAATCCATGAGAATCATCTCCCATAGCGATGGTGTCCAGGTCCTCTCGACTGTAGCTAATCTCTATGTCACTGTCTTCATCTGGGAATTCTGACTCAAAGCACTGAGTTCCCGTTGAAGCTTTGTTTTCAACACAAGACAGACTGGTGTCTGCTTCGTCACCGGCATTTCCTGTGCTCTCACCAGTATTCGTCAACGGAAACAAAATATCTGCTGCGAAGGGGTCGCTGCCTTTGAAAGGGTCAGAACCAAAGCCATCTGAAAATCAGAACATTTAAAGAGTTTATACTTGTAAATTTTGCTAAGAACAGTATTGAAATTGAGTAACAAAACAACAAAATGAACAAGAGCCTCTTTATGTCAACTACTGTTTAGATTAGTGGTCTATTATAACTCACCAGATGAGTCTGTTTTAAGGAATAGGTCTTCATTGAAGAGGTCATCTATAAATCATGTGTAAAAGAAATGAAATCACTGTACTTTATTAATACCACTGCAACAAAAAGTACAGGTAACAAAAGCATATATGATTAGTTTGCCAAAGAAAACAATCATCATTTATCCCACGATGTCACAGCCTGACAGAGTTGAAGGAGTTTTGACGCCCAGCTTGGGTTGGTTTACTTTCTGAGCCCCTACTCTAGTCCTCTCCTACTCCAGAGTTTGAACCACATACACAGCCCAAGGATCAGAGCTGCCCGATGTCCTAGTGGGAAAAGTTCTACTTGTGCATGAATTGTGTCCCCTCTGACAGAAAAAAGCTGTAGTCTCCACCAACCCAGAGGCTGGATTTTAACAATTCTGATTCCCAGTCCTCTGGCTGCCATGGTTCATGTCCAGTTCCAATTACCACCTTAAGGCCAAATCACTTAACCCTCAAACAATTCAATTACATCACTTTTGAGTGTAGCTGTAGCGCTTAAGTATGTTCATATTCTAACAGGAAGATTAGGCATTGCAATGATCAACCACTTCTTCAAATTGATGCCAAACTACCCAAGCAAACAAAGTCACACTCTTGAGTGATTTGCTTGGAAAGATGCATTGGCACAGCATTTGAATAATTCAGATCTAACTGTCTGGGGGCCAGGCTGATGTTCCAGAAATGCAACTTTTCTTAACTTTTCAGTACTGCAATGCAAAGTGAACGGATACCCACTCCAATCCAGCAATGCGTGTCACCTCCGTCAAAGTAAATTAGAGAAAAAAGTGCCAAAGTCTGAAATCCACGACAGCAATAGTAACTCAGCCTCTGAATTTGTTACATACGGTCACACTGACAGCGGGCGAAGGGGTTGGCTTGGTAGAAGTCCAGCTGGTTGGGGTTCATAGTGAACTCTTCCTGGTCTCTTTCGTTTTCCCCTTCGGCGTTGAGGTCCCCTTCCTCCAGGCCATCCTCTATGTCCGACCTATCCATCTGTGGACGCATGACAACCAGAGGTCACAACATCATGGCTCTGTTCAAAACTAAGGAGGATGCCTTTGACTAGTGACAGCTGGTGCTGCCAAGTTACACATTAATTTTAACTGATTTCATATCAATAAAGTCAGCACTAATTACAATGTCAAGTTTTTGGATGGATTTTAGCCTAAAATGTTTTGCACATAATTCGTGCTATGCATGACACGACATGTTCTGTAAGAGCGAAGCTACCTTTGGTGAGCTGGTCCCACTGTCATCTTCTTCTCTGGTACCGACTAGATTATTGCAGAAAGGTGAACCACTGCCCCCCTGCAGGTGTTGGAGGCACAGAGAGAGATAGTTACTAAAATGTCACAGAAAAGAAAACGCAAGACACACATATATATATTCTCCATGATAAAAAGCTGTGAAAACTGCAGCATAAATATGAAAGACATAGAATAATACACTGAAGAAAAAAGATCACAAACAACTCCAGATCACACACTAATAGTCCACATTTTGACTCCCCAGAGAAAACATGTGAATTCATATCTATATTTCCCTGCTAAATACAGATATTCATTTTTGATAGATTTCTAAAATACTTGTTTTTTGTTTTGATTGTATAAATATCTTTTTATGGTCTAATAACTTTGTTAAGCAGTGTTTTTAAAAAGCCTTGGCTCCTCCAGTCCAAATGTGGAAATGAGAAGATAATTCATGCCAAACAGCTACTGGATCGGATATAGTGCAAGTGCACAAATGGCAGCATGAATGTGTGCGTAAATGAGTGAAATGGTAAATGGACTGGTTCTTCTCTTCACTCAAAGTGCTTTATAAAACTTGCCTCAATCACACAAGCACTTTTTTCTTTTCTTTTTAACATCCACACATTTGAATGTGTTAGTGATCAACTTCGGGTTAGTATCTTGAAAAGGGATATTTGGCATGACTGGAGCAGCCAGGGATTGAACCACCGATGTTCAAATTAATAGATGATCTGTTCTGCCTCCGGAGCTACAGTCACCCCAGAAAGAGCAGAAAAGTGCTGTATAAATTGATCATTATATAGCACTTGTCACAGTGCAATATAACACAGAAGAGTGTTTGTTATTGACTTTTTATTGAAATTCAGCAATCAATATACTGTGTACTTTCATCTTAATCAGTAGTTACAAAGTAAAAGCCTAAATGTCCTGTTTTTTTTACATGTATGACCCACAAAAACCAAAAAAACAAAACAAAACAAACAAACCAAAACCCCAAAACAAAAACAGGAACTAGTACAATCCAAGGTCAAAGTCCGGTCTGTGTAGTATCACAGTCCATCCATTTCTTCCAGCATCAAGTAAACAGGTTCCTCTTGTAACTGGCGTCTGCTGTCATTCTCTCCATCCTGTAAACGTCTACTGTGATGTCCATCCACATGCTCAGAGTTGGGCTTTCTGTGAGAGCTTTTTTTGTAACGGCTCTCTTGACTGCCACCAACAAAATAATAAACAGATCTTTGTCTCTCTTTGGTCCTTCAGGCATTAGTCCAAAAGATTTAACTTTACTCTCCAAAGGCAGATGACTTCCTAAAGTTGTATTGCATTGTGTATTTCCTGCCACTACGTTTTAATACAATCCCAGCAGACATGACTATGGTTTGCTTTAGTATTTCCCCAGTGAATTGCCCTCACAGCAAGATATTTGGTAAGGGGTAATAAAATATCTCGCTATACTTTCTGTGAGCCGCTACATTTCCATCGATATGTCCATAATGTTGTCCATTTTTCCTCCCTTCATTTCCCACTTTACGTTAATAAATAGAGTTGAATGTATTTCCATGTTTTTAAGCCCATCGTATACGCCAGGAATAATGCCTCTATATTTGTTTGTTTCTTCCCTCGCAAACATGTCCAGCAGCTGTTTACTTGATTCTTGATGCTCTGATTCTTCCTTTTAGAGCTGCTTTTTCATCCCATGGAACATCGGGCGCACGTCACCATTGTCATTAGTTTCCAAATAAAAGTGGCTCTGCTCTTTAATGTGGGGATCTTTCAGTATGCTCGAATTCAATTTTCTTGAAGAAATGGATGTCGCTACCAGGGGGTGCATACACATTTAGCAGCGTAATTGAATTCCCCTCAATGTTTTCCCTTATTGAAATAAATCACCCCTCCTTATCTCTTATTGCAAATGTTTTTTCAAAATGCAGTTTGCTTGATAAAAGGATGGAAACTCCTCATCTTCATCCAGAATTATGAGATGATGAAAATACATTTGTAAAACCCATTTTTTTCATTGTTCCTTGTAGTTTAGGTGGGTCTCCTCTGCATATTCCCTTCGCCAACTTAAAACCCAAGCTGCATAATCATGATCTTTGTTAATCCTGTTTCAAATCCATCCAAATCCATGTTTCTGCTTTCAGTATTGTTTCGTTCAATCTGAAGTTGGCCATCTTTACAACTATGGACCGCGGCGCCACATTTGGCTTTGGCACCAGAGTGCAGTGTGCTCTTTCCACCTGTAGCTCAGTGGAGTCAGGCAAATCCACTACTGATGGAGATTCCTCCTACAATCCTTCTTTAATGCCATATATTCTAATGTTTTCTCTTCTGGATCGTCCCTTTAGGACGAGTTTTTTCATCATCTCAGTTACTGCTTCCTCATTAAGTTGTATTCGGGTTTCATGATTCTTTCTTCAGCCTCTTCCACTTTCTTGTTTGTTGTACTATCCTCTCTGTTGTCTTTTCTGAATTTATTTAGCTCTCTGGTTGTTCTCCACTAGCCTTTGCTTGCTTGCCATTATCTTCCATGATGCTGTTAGCAGGTGAGATCTGCCTCGTGTAGCTTGTGTTGCATAGATTTCTTTCAATTTTTTCCTCTTTTTTTTCCTCTTTTTTTGGCATTTTGAAGGCCTCACTCTTATTTCTTATTTTCACAAAAGAAACTTTGGTAAATCAAGTTGCCGTGTGCTATTTTTAGAACGTCGGGAGTGTGCTCTTCTATCCCGCCATCTTCTAGCTCAGTGTTTCCCAACCTTTTGGAGCCATGGGCACATATTTGACATTAGAGAAATCACACCACCAAACAAAAATGTCACAAAAAGCATGTTGATAATTTTTGGTTTCTTTTCAAATATTTATCTATTGCTATTACGCCCTGTGCCATCTCACAGCATGACTATTATGTAATTTCTTCTTCACCTTCTTCTGTTTTACTGGCAGTTGGCAACCCATTTTATTAGAGCAGGTAGTTTTACTGCCCTCTAGTGGAGGAGAGTGTAATTGTGCCACGGCACAGTGGTTGGGAAACACTGGTCCCACAGTTTTTATTATTATTATTATTATTATTATTATTATTATTATTATTATTATTATTATTTCATTTTGCTGTTACAAAGACAAAAGAGGACATTCTGTGCAGTCTTTTGACAGATTTTTATCTTGACAAATGCAATATTTATGAATATGTGTAAAACGTTCATGTTTCAGATCATGAAACAAATTAAAATCTTAGACATGGATAAGTAAATAGAAAAAGCAGCTTTTATATGATGATATTATTTTTCAAACCACAACCGCTCTGAAGCTGCTGTTAATTAACTATGTGCAATATCTCGGTCTTTCCATGTTCTGTTCAATATCTTTGGTCTTGTGCAATATTTTGGTCTCAGTGGAATTAACATCCCATAAATACACCATGTATATAGTTCACTCACATATATGTACACATATATATTGCATTTTTTTCCCCTCGCTGTATATTGTTTTCTCTTCTTTACTTTTGCAACTTTGTGGTCCAGCTACCCAATTTCGCTGTGCAAGAAACTGCACAATGACAATAAAAAGTCTCTTTCTCTCTCTCTCTAAGTCTCAAAGCTGAGAAAAGTTTATGTGGGACCTGCCTCTCCCAGTGTTTTTCACACCCGTAGATGCTTGAAATCACTGAGTGTCACTGACTCTCTTTGGTCTCTGGTTATTACACCACTGCAAACGGCTCCCTGCAAAGATTTAGGTGAGCGGCAGGTAAAATATGTTGTATTTAAACTTCCAGGATCTGCTGTTCTTTTTGCTGGTGAAGTGTGTGTCATGTTATCATGCCTAAGAATCTCTCTAAGTTCCACAGAATAAAAGACTGTAGATCCATGAGAGTACGGAAAGAGAAAAAAAAATTAATTAATTATTTGAAGTGTATGAAACAACTGTCCAGGACTGGACTAATACAGAGCAGATGATCTGAAACAGTTGACAGATGGTGTCCAGAGAGAAACATAGGTCACAGCTGTATAACGTGTATTAGAGGCAGCCATGTACATCTGTAAAAACAGTAGCTTCTGTGACCAGAGGTGTATTTCCCATACAAGAATATTCAATTCATTATAGTTTTGTTGGACTAACGACATCTATTTGTCAAAGAAGACTAAATATTTATTTTCCAAATACATGAAAAAAGCTATCCATGCCATGGGCTTTCTTTCCGCAGCGTCCAGTTTGTCTGCTAGTAGTTCCTTTAAGGAACACTGGAGAAATCTGCTTTCAGAACACAGTGAATGAATGTGGAGATGATAGTTTCTAAACCTCGTGCTCTTAACAGCGACTGAGGCCTGTTCTCACACTTCTAGGAATTGTCAGTATTTTTTTAGATCACACTTGAAAATTGTCATTCATATTCAGTAAGGTGTACTCGCCATCATCATTGCCATTTACCATTATGAGGTCAGCATAGGCGGGCAGTGATTGGCTCCTTCCCCATGGCCGCATTGAAGGCAGATTATCTTCAGTGGTGTCTGCAGGAGATGATTCATCCAGATGGCTTTCTGGAGTGACTGCACCTCCTGACAGAGAGTACAGGGTGTGCTCCTCCTGCAAGAAACACACACAGGAGTGGGGTGAACATGAAAACTCGTATTGTTAAACTTAAGAAACCAGATACATGTTTTCCTCTTTTTACAACACATATTTTATTTGAGATAATTAAATGCAAAAATTATGTTTTTTTGTGTTTCTCTGATATCAGGAAAAAAAAATATTCCTACCAAAAAAGGGAATAGTTATTTACTTCATTCACTTTCTTAGTGCAGTCATGGACAGATGAAAATGGCTGAATGAAAAAAAATGGTCCATTTTTCAAAGCTTTAAGGGATACGTGATATTAATAAAATAGAAATCATTGATATGAACACTTTATGGACAGATGCACTCAAACATCCTTGTAGTGATCGTTGTACCTGCAGGATCTCTTCATAAGACTGTCTGATTGAGTCTTGCAGAGGACTGTTCCGCTCTCCAGCCTCTTCCACTTTCCTCTTGGCCTGTTTCACCTCATCTCTTAGCTTCCTCAGCCTCCATCTGGCTCTGGAAAGCTCCCTCTCATACTCCTCCACTTGGCTTTCCTTCTGTGCCTCCTCTGCCTGCAGAGATAGAATCTGGCAAGACAGGACTCAGTCAGTCCAGTGGGCTACAACAACAAATGTATTAGCTCATCTTGAATTTAAGAGCAGTGAAATGTCTTTCTGATGAGACTGATAAGAGCAACACAAGGTTAGAACAGTAACAAATGAATTATACGTCTGCGTCAGATTGCATCGTAACTTACGCATAACTGGAGCCCAATTTTAACTACGCTGCAACCTTCAATGTAACCTGACTTGCACCTCCCAAGGAATGTAACTCCATGTCATGTTACTGTATACCATGATGACTTGAATGGTGCGGAAGGTTGCTGTGTAGGGATAAAAGGAATTTCTGCTTACTACATAAACTATAATAATAATAATAATGGATTGGATTTATATACAGTGGGGCAAAAAAGTATTTAGTCAGCCACCGATTGTGCAAGTTCCTCCACTTAAAATGATGACAGAGGTCAGTAATTTGCACCAGAGGTACACTTCAACTGTGAGAGACAGAATGTGAAAAAAAATCCATGAATTCACATGGTAGGATTTGTAAAGAATTTATTCGTAAATCAGGGCGGAAAATAAGTATTTGGTCACCTCAAACAAGGAAAATCCCTGGCTCTCACAGACCTGTAACGTCTTCTGTAAGAAGCTTTTCTGTCCCCCACTCGTTACCTGTATGAATGGCACCTGTTTGACCTCATCATCTGTATAAAAGACACCTGTCCACAGCCTCAACCAGTCAGACTCCAAACTCCGCCATGGCCAAGACCAAAGAGCTTTCGAAGGACACCAGGAAAAGAATTGTAGACCTGCACCAGACTGGGAAGAGTGAATCTACAATAGGCAAGCAGCTTGGTGTGAAAAAATCAACTGTGGGAGCAATCATCAGAAAATGGAAGACATACAAGACCACTGATAATCTCCCTCGATCTGGGGCTCGACGCAAGATCTCATCCCGAGGGGTCAAAATGATCATGAGAACGGTGAGCAAAGATCCCAGAACCACACGGGGGAACCTGGTGAATGACCTGCAGAGAGCTGGGACCAAAGTAACAAAGGTCACCATCAGTAACACACTACAACGGCAGGGAATCAAATCCCGCAGTGCCAGACGTGTTCCGCTGCTGAAGCCAGTGCATGTCCAGGCCCGTCTGAAGTTTGCCAGAGAGCACATGGATGATACAGCAGAGGATTGGGAGAATGTCATGTGGTCAGATGAAACCAAAGTAGAACTTTTTGGTATAAACTCAACTCGTCGTGTTTGGAGGAAGAAGAATACTGAGTTGCATCCCAAGAACACCATACCTACTGTGAAGCATGGGGGTGGAAACATCATGCTATGGGGCTGTTTTTCTGCCAAGGGGACAGGACGACTGATCCGTGTTAAGGACAGAATGAATGGGGCCAAGTATCGTGAGATTTTGAGCCAAAACCTCCTTCCATCAGTGAGAACTTTGAAGATGAAACGAGGCTGGGTCCTCCAACATGACAATGATCCAAAACACACTGCCCGGGCAACAAAGGAGTGGCTCCGTAAGAAGCATTTGAAAGTCCTGGAGTGGCCTAGCCAGTCTCCAGACCTCAACCCCATAGAAAATCTGTGGCGGGAGTTGAAAGTCCGTGTTGCTCGGCGACAGCCCCAAAACATCACTGCTCTTGAGAAGATCTGCATGGAGGAATGGGCCAAAATACCAGCTACTGTGTGTGCAAACCTGGTAAAGACCTATAGTAAACGTTTGACCTCTGTTATTGCCAACAAAGGTTATGTTACAAAGTATTGAGTTGTATTTTTGTTATTGACCAAATACTTATTTTCCACCCTGATTTACGAATAAATTCTTTACAAATCCTACCATGTGAATTCATGGATTTTTTTTTCACATTCTGTCTCTCACAGTTGAAGTGTACCTCTGGTGCAAATTACTGACCTCTGTCATCATTTTAAGTGGGGGAACTTGCACAATCGGTGGCTGACTAAATACTTTTTTGCCCCACTGTAGTGCTTTTCAAGGCACCCAAAGCACTTTACAATGCCATTATTCATTCACTCTCACATTCACACACTGGTGGAGGCAGTGCCCTGGGGCAGACTGACTGAAGCGAGGCTGCCATATCGCACCATCGGCCCCTCTGGCCAACACCAGTAGGCGGTAGGGTAAAGTGTCTTGCCCAAGGACACTAAGACCAGGACAGAGAGCCTGGGGATCGAACCGGCGACCTTCCGGTTACAGATTCGCTTCCCAACCCCCTGACCCACTAGGACGTAGATTTCCTGCAGAAGTTCAAATCATGCTTAACTGGTACGAAAAAGAAACACCTGGAGGAACGTTTAGCAGTAACTAATTATTTAAATAAGCATTAATTAAGAAGCAGCTTTAGTGAAGATTATAAGTGTAATGGTAAGACTGCACAGCTTTGGAACGGGAATCGCAAGTTCGATTTCCGCCTGGAGCGACTGTATCCAATAAGAGTCCTAGGCTAGACCCCCATGCTAACCAAGCCTACCGCAGACATGAGCGAGTTAGATAAATATGAAGCCATACTGGCACGGACATCGCCCGGATTAAAAAGGTCCGCATCAGGTGTTAAGAAACCAGGGCACCCAGATGAGAAGTGGGCTACAGGAACAAGAAGGCATCGGTGGGCAAGAGACAAAAATAGTGCACTGTTGGAATGCTCTACACAAGTAACCCCAGTGGAAGGGGTTACACGAATATGATTACGATTCTTATGGAATCTTCAGTACCCAGCATCCACATTGATGGCAAAACAACTAGTAGCTCAATGTTCCAACATTTGGAAGAAGGGACCGCTCTCATGGCCTAGAAATTGAAGAGGTACAACACACATGGTATAGCAAAGGGGAGCCAGGAGGATAGGTCAGAGGGGAGATACCATTACCCCCACCTGAGATTGGGTACCAAGCCCATGTGCGATAGAAGAAGGATTGTTGAGTGAAAGACAGGATCATGGCGAAGCTTGAAACCTGGATCCTCCATAGCCGGTTACCGAAACTAACAAGCTGATCTACACCACGGCAGCAATGAACAGTGAGAATCTTGGCTACAAGTTGAACAGCCACAAGGAGCAGTACCCTCCATGGAGAAGGAGACTACAGGCCAAGGTCAAGGTAGCACAGAGGGAGGATAGCCAACTATTGGAGCTGCAAAAAGGTGCAATTAGGAAGGCGCCGAAGAAGAAAGCCAGTACAGAAAGCTGTCCAAAGGCATCTAGTCTAGTTAGACAGTTCTGTGAGTCCGAGCAATAGGCAGGCAGGGTGAACAACACCCTGTTGACCATCCGAGAAACCTTTTTGCAACGAGTTGCTCCTGCAACCCTGTCCCTGGCTAGTGCACCCACACTCTTAGCTTCCGCTTCTCTGCGCTCCCCTCTCCTGAACCATTTACAGGGGAGATGGGCCAGTGCAGAGGCTTCTTCTTCATTCTGTTCTGCTATTCCAGCACTCTCCCAGGGCCTTTCCTAATGTTATTTCAAGGGAATAAATAATTGTTGGTTCCTTTCAGGACCCTGACTTGTAATGGGTCAGATCTTACCTCCTGGTGACATTCTTTAGAAATACTTACTTATGCACAGTTCCTCCAAGATTTTAAGGTTTTATTCCACCATCCTTTGTGCACAGATGAAGCAGCCCATCAGTTGCTTGGCCTTTGACAGTACCCGGTCTGTAGCCGAGTTCTCCATTAATTTCCGTGTTAAAGGCACAGAGACAGGGGGGTAAGAAAACCCTTTGAGCTCGCTGCACGGGATGAACCCAGGTGTTTTGAAAGCCTAGCAGATTTTGCAATCAGGATTGACAATCGGTTGCATGAAAGAGAGAGAAGGGGGTTAGTGGTTACAAGACCGGGGTGGGCACTTCTCCACTCGTTTTGCTCCTCGGACCTTTCTGACTAGCTCTACGAGTGCCTGACAGCACAGATAAAACAGCTGCTAGTCGATGAGAGACACCCAGAATGGCTAACTGAAGGCTGAACAGTCCTGATCCTCAAGGACCCCAGTCTTCATTGTTGGCATTTGCTTTTCCTCCCTCTGAGCCAATGCAACTGGGACGCACAAAGTTGACATCAGAGAAATGCTGGAGGAGGTTCGAGGAGCGGTTGTGTATGTATTGTGGTTTGTTGGGCCATTTTCTGGCCTCTTGCCCTGTCTGGCCAAAAGACAGTGCCTACCAGTAACTGTGGGGATACTAAGTGGGCAGTGCATCTCCAGATGCCGAGGGTCCCAGTATGCAACTCCCTACCACCCTGTGTGGCAAGACCAGGACCTATTCATTACAAGTGCTTTTGAAGGCAGGTGCCGAGCAGAGTCTGATTGACAGAGATTCGGTGCAACAACTTGTGAGGTTCTGGTAGCTGTAAATGCTCTCAATGGTCAGTCACTTCTCTCCGTCACTCACCAAACCAAACCAGCTGAACTTATTCGTTAACAACTATCTACTATCTTGGTCCATTTCTCATTACTCCTGACAGTCCAGGTTCCTCAACACCTGACCCGGTGAAGTTAAGCTGTTATAGCTTCAGTTAACAGCCATAACAGTTATGGCTTCAGTTAAATATATCACAAATATTCCAAGATAGGCTTGGTTTGCATGGGTGCCTAGCCTGCTGACCCTTACTGGATACACACCTTCACACTGAACCCCCAACATAAAGTTCCAAAGGGGACAACTGTGTCCTATCGTAAGAATAGCATCACCAAGGCTGGAAGACAGAGCAATACTATAAGAGCATATGGGAGAAGCACACAACCCAAAACAGCAACGCTCATTGGCTAGTAGATCTAAGAACAGACCACAGCAAAGGTCGCCAGTATGAAGAATTGGACAGCACCAGGCCCTGACATGGTTAACGCCTACTGGCTGAAGAAGTTGACTGCACTACATGAGCATCTGGCAGTGGAGATGAACCAGCTTCTAGTCAATGAGAGACATCCAGAATGGCTAACTGAAGGCCGGACAGTTCTGATCCTCAAGAGCTCCCAGATGGTATCGGTGACGTCCAACTACCGGCCAATAACCTCCTCAGTACCACATGTAAGCTCCTGTCAGGCATCATAGTGGCTAAGATGAACAGGCACATGGGTCAATACATGAGTGGGGCTCAGAAAGGAATTGGCAAGAATACCAGAGGTGCAAAACACCAGCTAGGTTGATGGACTAGGCTGACCAACCTGTGCACTGCCGAATTGATTACAAGAAGGCCCATGACTTGATGCCCCACACCTGGATCCTGGAATGCTTAGAATTGTACAAGATCAACATGACCCTAAGGGCCTTCATCAGGAACTTAATGGGGATGTGGCAGACAATGCTAGAGTCCAACTTCAAGCCCACAGTACAAGCCATCATCAAGTGGATCTACCAAGGAGATGCTCTGTCCTCACTACTGTTCTGAACCCCTCAGTGAGATCATTGATAAGACTGGCTATGGATACTGACTATGGAATGGAGCAGTTGTCAGCCACCTCCTCTACATGGATAACATCAAGCTAATGCCAAGAGTGACCGAGACATCGATTTACTGATCCAAACCACCAGGATATACAGCAATGACATCGGAATGTTGTTCGGGCTGGAAAAGTGTAGTCGGATGATAACAAAGAAGGGAAGGTAGTCAGAACTGAGGGGATCGAACTACCAGAAAGCAACAATGCAGACATAAAGGACAGCTACAAGTACCTGAAGAGGCCGTTAGGTAAGAACGGAGGTTAGAAGCCTATCATCAAGATCAGGAAGCTCCTGACCATGCGTGGAGGGTTTCACCCCAAGTCCAGCACCCTTGGGCTGTATGGTAAGTGGAAGGAAGGAGGTCAGAGACTGGTGAGTGTCAGCACCACAGTCCAGGATTAGACAACGAACTACATTAGGAATATAGCTCAAACTGACTGCCTGGTCAGTGACTACTTGAGCCAACAGAAACCCAAGAAAGAGGAGGAACCATCATGGAAGGACAGGCCCCTGCATGGTATGTACCACCGGCAGAGAGAGGAAGTGCCTGATATCCAAAAGTCCTACCAGTGGCTGGACAAAGCTGGACTGAAAGACAGCACAGAGGCACTAATCATGGCAGCACAGGAACAAGCTCTCAGCACAAGACCCATAGACGTTAGGGTCTATCACACTAGGTAAGAACCCAGGTGCAGGCTGTGTAAAGATGCCCCTGAGACAATCCAGCACAGCAGGGTCAAGATGCTAGCAGGCAGGGCATCGTGGGGTGGCTGTAGCTCAGGAGGTAGAGCAGGTCACCTACTGATCGGAAGGTTGGAGGTTCGATCCCAGGCTCCTCCAGTCTGTATGCCAAGTATCCTTGGGCAAGATACTAACCCCAAGTTGCTCTCCGATGCGTCCATCGGAGTATGAATGTGTGTGAATGTAGTTAGAAAAAGCACTAAGTATAGATAAAGTGCTTGTGAGAATGGGTGTGACTGGGTGAATGTGGCATGTTGTATAGAGCGCTTTGAGTACTCCGGGAGAGTAGAAAAGCGCTATATAAGAATCAGTCCATTTACCAAAGGGAACGCCATAACAGTGGCTGGCATAGCATAGCATAGCATAGCATAGCATAGCATCTTTACTTATAAAGCACTTTAACATAAAACCAGAGTTCACAAAGTACTGTACATGCAAATAGCATAAGCCACATGTGTCAAACTCAAGGCCCGCGGGCCACATCTGGCCCGGCGGACATTTATCATTTTATATAGACTTATTATTATTGTTATGCATGGCCTGGCGATATGAGGCGCAAATAACTCACAAACTACAGATCCCAAAATGAAGCGCTGCAGCCTCCTTGCTGAACGCTACGCTAGCTGGGAACATTCCCGAAGCTAGCAAATTGCGAAACTAGCCCCTCACAATGGCGAAGAGAAAAGTTGATTCTGAAAACAGAGCCTTTAAGCACCGGTGGGAGACTGAATATATGTTTACAAACATTGCCGGTAAACCCGTGTGTCTTATTAGCGGAGCTAATGTGGCTGTAATTAAGGAATTTAATTTAAGACCGCACTACAAGACAAAACGTCAGGATAAGCTGAAAAACCTAAATGCAGAGCAGAAACTACAGGAAGTAGAAGAGCTAAAGAAGAATCTGACATTTCAGCAGACGTTTTTCACCAGAACAAAATCACAAAGTGAAGCTGTTGTGAAAGCAAGTTTTATTGTAGCAGAGGAGATAGACAAATCAGAAATCCAAAATTTATGGAGAGCAAAATATTTAAAGTGAAAGTTTATTTTTTTAAGTTTACTTATTCTGGAATTATATTCCTGTCTGTTTTTATTCATATTTATGTTTAAAAAACATTGTTTTAGTGTGTTCAATAAATGTTTATCTTGTTTGGCCTGGCATAAGCAAAGTAAAAATAAAATAAAAATAAGATAAAATAAGAAAAAGTTAAATAAATAACTAAATAACTAAAATAAAATAAAACATGTTAAAACAAATTGAAACAAATTGAGTCAACCCCCTTAAACAGTGCCAAAGGCTTCAGCGAATAAATATGTTTTAAGAAGACTCTTAAACTCAGAAAGAGAAGAGGCCTGTCTAACGTGCAAGGGCAGGTCATTCCACAACTTTGGAGCAGCTACAGCAAAAGTGCGATCACCTTTAAATTTATACTTAGTTTTCAGTACCTTAAGGAGCTGCTGATTGGCGGACCTAAGGGAACGGGCAGGTGTATATAGTTGTAGTAGCTCCGAGAGGTGGGGTGGGGGTGGGGGGGCAGGCCATTAAGAGATTTAAAAACAAATGAGAGAATTTTAAAAACAATCCTAAATGTACAGGTAGCCAGTGGAGTGAAACTAAAATGGGGGTAATGTGCTCAGACTTGCTTGTTCCAGTTAAAAGACGTGCTGCAGCATTTTGCACAACCTGCAGACGCCTAATGGATGCATCACTAACCCCACAAGTGCGTTCCGATAATCCAGCCTACATGTAACAAAGGCATGGATTACTGTCTCAAAAAGCTGTTTCGATAAGATGGGCTTTATTTTGGCTAATTGCCTCAAATGAAAAAAGTTAGATCTTACAACGGCTCTGACATGGCTTTCAAGTTTAAGATCTGCCTCCATTTTAACTCCCAGATTAGTGATGACTGCTTTAACATACTGTGCCAGCGAACCAAGATTTATAGCAGTGGTCTCAGAAGCACCACCAAAAACCATCACTTCTGTTTTCTACTCGTTAAAATGTAAAAAGTTCAAAGTCATCCAGGCCCTTATTTCATCAAGGCATCTAAGCAGAGGGTCTACTGAGAAGCCAATCTTTTTAAGTGGAAAATAAATCTGGGAGTCATCAGCATAACAGTGGAAAGAAATCCCATGTTTCCTGAAAATAGAGCCAAGGGGTAGGAGATATAGGGAGAAAAGAAGCGGGCCTAAAACCCCATATTGAAGAGAAGCAGCAGAGGATACAAACTCACCAAGCTACTCACTCATACAGAAACATCTGTGCCAAATATGGCCTTGAAGTCCCGAGGTCAAAATGGGAGACGCCCCCAAGGGTGGTGGAGAATGACCGAGCTAAGATCCTGTGGGACTTCCAGATACAGACGGACAAAACGGTGGTGGCTAACCAACCGGACACCGTAGTCATAGATGTAGCAACATCAGGAAGAAGGAACACGAGGAGCTAGAGAAATACCAAGGGCTCAGAGAAGAGCTTGAGAAGATGTGGAGGGCGAAGGTAACAGTGGTCCCAGTGGTAATGGGAGCACTAGGTGGAGCAAGTCCCAAGCTAGGCGAGTGGCTCCAGCAGATCCCCAGAACAACATCGGAGATCTCTGTCCAGAAGAGCGCAGTCTTTGGAACAGCTAAGACACTGTGCAGGACCCTCAAGCTCCCAGGCCTCTGGTAGAGGACCAGAGCTTGAATGATAGACAACCCACAAGGGCGAGAAGGGAATTTTTTATATGTATATATAAAAATATATAAAAAAAGGTGGAAATCAACAGACACCCCATGTTACGATATTATAACAATACTACTGCAATAACATATATTGCATATATTGCTGTAAATTATGTCTCAGACAGGCAGAGTTTCAGACCCAAAGTGCATACATGCAGGCAGGACTGAACTTAGTTTTATTGTTGGATCTACTGAGAAATAAAAAACTAGGGAGGCTAACTGACAAAAACTAAACAGACATAGCAGTACAGCGATTTACCACACAGACAGGGCACACATCAAGAGAGAGATCACAATGATTGACAGAGTAAAACACAAATAATATATACAAAAGGGGAAATCACAGCAAGGAGGAGAGACCTGGGGAACACAGCAGGTCATAATCTAACAGACGAGAAGGGGGAAGCAAAACTGAACACACTGAACATGGGACAAGAGACTGTCAAAATAAAACAAGAAACAAACCCAGAGGCTACTACTGCGTGGAAAATGATCGAATCCGCCAAGGCAGCACCGCATAGACTACAAGATCTTCTGTTTGCTAATGTTCCTGCCAATACGCTCTACAACAACAACAAATTTGGACCTATTATTGCCAACTCTATACAGGTATGGAGGAAAATAGAAAGACGGCTAGGTGCTCCAGTTAAATTTTGTAAAAGCTCACCACTCTGGCATAATTTAAAGTTACTATGTGGCAGCCGACCATTTGTTCAACCCTCTTGGTTCTCACTCGGGATAAACCTTTTTGATGATCTATTCAACGCCCAAGGCCTTCGCTCATTTCAGGACTTAAGGACACGTTTGAATCTATTTGGGTCAGGGAACTGGGAGAACTACAGGTTAATATAGACTGGGATACAGTGTGGTCTAATCTGAATTTGACTTCTAAGAACCTGGCGCATCAATTAATTCATTTCAAAACCATACACAGAACATACATTACACCCTATAGGAGGTTCCAGATGAAACTACAGGCTACGTATCACTGTCACATCTGCAATGATTCATCACCTGGCATGTTTTTGCACATGTTTTGGGACTGTCCTGCTGTATCCAATTTTTGGGTCTTTGTGAACTCTGTGTTATCTGAGGTGCTGGAAGTTTTTTATATTCCCAATCCTGGTCTTTGTCTCCTTAATGATACCTCTGAAATCTCCTTGAAACAAATACAA
This sequence comes from Neolamprologus brichardi, assembly GCF_056152115.1. Classification (NCBI taxonomy): domain Eukaryota; kingdom Metazoa; phylum Chordata; class Actinopteri; order Cichliformes; family Cichlidae; genus Neolamprologus; species Neolamprologus brichardi. The sequence goes on from NC_142117.1 coordinate 3,327,367, forward strand.
TGCAAAATGTTGTTCGCTGGATTCACATCCGCAAAGAAGACTATTACGAAGCAATAGTTCAGTCCTGACATTTGTATGGAATCATTCTGGAGACGATGTCTTATCCGTGTTATTGGTTTTGAACATACCACAGCAAAATTAAATAAAGCTCGACCCACGACTGTTGAAGCTTGGAAAATCTTCTCATCCAGTGTTATCTCCTGGAAGAGGCAATAATTGGTTTTAGCTTTGTGTTTTTGTGTTTTTTCTTTGCTGTCCCTATACCTTGTGACCAGAGATGGGCAGTAATGCGGTACTTGTAACGCGTTACTGTAATCCGATTACTTTTTTCAAGTAACGAGTAAAGTAAGGGATTACTATTGCAAAAACGGTAATTGGATTACCGTTACTTTCCCGTAGGAACGCTGTGTTACTGCGTTACTAAAACCGTGATTTTTTGCGAGAATGTCTCATGACAGTGACGTAAGCGAGTGCGACGTTCGTGACAACAGCTGTGTGCAGATCAACAATGGATCATATATCGAGTACGGAGAGAGAGTATGAGCGTGCAGCGTTTAAAGCGTGGAAGTACTGACCTTACTTTGAGTTTGATTCCATAAAAAGTGACAAAAACATTAGTGTCCGTTGTGCGTGGGAAGAAAACTTCTTTTTACAGCGAAAAAAACCCCTAAACTTCCAAACAAGCACCGAGTAGCTACGACGTAATGGGAAACTCACAGAGAAACTCGCGGATTCTTCCACTGACCGCTGCACACCTGCACCAGGGTAAACCTCCGCCTACCCCACTCCTGCTTTACAGGTGAAAATAGAGCAACAGGACCGCTAGTCTTTGACTTTATTTTCTGCTGTGTTTTACTTGCATCTATTTGAAAGACTGAGTGTAAACACAAAAATATTATTTTATGTGCTGGAATGTGCAGAAAATAGGTTTAAATGTTAAACAAATTTCTTCCAGTCAGAGAATGTTGCAGATAATTAAATTTTTGCTTGATGCATAAAGTTAAAAGATTAAAACTAATAAAACAAGTTTTAAAAAGAGACTTTTCCATTTGATTACATTTTGTATGATGAATTATGCAGAAAAAGCAGAATTGGGCTGAAAGATCTATCACTTTATCACCTATTCAGGTTGTAAATCGTGTTTTTAAAAAGTAACTAAGTAACAAAGTAACTAAGTAAATAATTACTTTTGAAAATAGTAGCAATTTTTCACACCAGTCTATTAATTAATGAAAGACCAAGACAGACTTTTAATTCATTTGAAAGCCTGATGCTTAACATTGTCCACCCCAGCTGTGAAACTCAGAAACCAGTCTTACTTGTTATCATCTATCGTCCACCTGGGCCTTACACAGAGTTTCTGTCTGATTTCTCAGACTTTATATCTGATTTAGTTCTGAGCTCAGATAAAATAATTATTGTGGGTGATTTTAACATCCATGTTGATGCTAAAAATGACAGCCTCAACATGGCATTTAATCTGTTGTTAGACTCAATTGGTTTCTCTCAAAATGTAAAAGAACCCACCCACCACTTTAATCACACTCTCGATCTTGTTTTAACATATGGCATAGAAACTGAACATTTAACAGTGTTTCCTGAAAACCCTCTCCTGTCTGATCATTTCTTGATAACATTTACATTTACAATAATTGATTACGCAGCAGTGGAGAGTGGACTTTATCAAAGTAGATGTCTTTCTGAAAGCGCTGTAACTAAGTTTAAGAATATAATCCAGCCACTGTTATCATCGTCAATGCCCTGTACAAACACAGAGCAGAGCAGCTATCTGAACGCTACCCCAACAGAGGTCGATTATCTTGTTAATAATTTCACCTCCTCACTACGTACGACTCTGGATACTGTAGCTCCAGTGAAAACGAAGGTCTCTAATCAGAAGTACCTGACCCCGTGGTATAATTCTCAAACACGTACCCTAAAGCAGATGACTCGTAATCTGGAGAGGAAATGGCGTGTCACAAATTTAGAGGATCATCATTTAGCCTGGAGAAATACTTTGTTGCTTTATAAGAAAGCCCTCCGCAAAGCCAGAACAGCTTACTACTCATCACTGATTGAAGAAAATAAGAACAACCCCAGGTTTCTCTTCAGCACTGTAGCCAGGCTGACAAAAAGTCAGAGCTCTTTTGAGCCAACCATCCCTTTAACGTTAACTAGTGATGACTTCATGAACTTCTTCACAAATAAAATTTTTATCATTAGAGAAAAAATTACCAATAATCATCCCACAGATGTAATATTATCTACAGCTACTCTTAGTTCCATTGATGTTAAGTTAGACTCTTTTTCTCCAATCGATCTTTCTGAGTTAACTTCAATAATTACTTCCTCCAAACCATCAACGTGTCTTTTAGACCCCATTCCTACAAAACTGCTCAAAGAAGTCCTGCCATTGATTAATTCTTCGATCTTATATATGATCAACCTATCTCTAATAATCGGCTATGTACCACAGGCCTTCAAGGTGGCTGCAGTTAAACCTTTACTCAAAAAGCCATCTCTAGACCCAGCAGTCTTAGCTAATTATAGGCCAATCTCCAACCTTCCTTTCATATCAAAAATCCTTGAAAGAGTAGTTGTCAAACAGCTAACAGATCATCTGCAGAGGAATGGTTTATTTGAAGAGTTTCAGTCAGGTTTCAGAGCTCATCACAGCACAGAAACAGCTTTAGTGAAGGTTACAAATGATCTTCTTATGGCCTCTGACAGTGGACTCATCTCTGTGCTTGTCCTTCTTGACCTTAGTGCAGCGTTCGATACTGTTGACCATAATATCCTGTTAGAGCGATTAGAACATGCTGTAGGTATTACAGGTATTGCACTGCAGTGGTTTGTATCATATCTATCTAATAGACTCCAATTTGTGCATGTAAATGGAGAGTCCTCTTCACACACTGAGGTTAATTATGGAGTTCCACAGGGTTCAGTGCTAGGACCAATTCTGTTTACATTATACATGCTTCCCCTAGGCAGCATCATTAGAAGACATAGCATACATTTTCACTGCTATGCAGATGACACCCAGCTCTATCTGTCCGTAAAGCCAGATAACACACACCAATTAGTTAAACTGCAGGAATGTCTTAAAGACATAAAGACTTGGATGGCCACTAACTTTCTGCTTCTTAACTCAGATAAAACTGAGGTCATTGTACTCGGCGCTGAAAAGCTTAGAAATATGGTATCTAACCAGATTCTTACTCTGGATGGCATTACCTTGGCCTCCAGTAACACTGTGAGGAACCTTGGAGTCATTTTTGACCAGGACATGTCCTTCAACGCACATATTAAACAAATATGTAAGACTGCGTTCTTCCATTTGCGCAACATCTCTAAAATTAGAAATATCCTGTCTCAGAGTGATGCTGAAAAACTAGTTCATGCATTTATTACTTCCAGGCTGGACTACTGCAATTCATTATTATCAGGATGTCCAAAAAACTCACTGAAAAGCCTTCAGTTAATCCAAAATGCTGCAGCAAGAGTACTGACAGGGACTAGAAAGAGAGAGCATATTTCTCCTGTTTTGGCTTCCCTTCATTGGCTTCCTGTTAAATCCAGAATTGAATTCAAAATCCTGCTCCTCACATACAAGGTCTTAAATAATCAGGCCCCATCTTATCTTAATGACCTTGTAGTACCATATTACCCTATTAGAGCACTTCGCTCCCACTCTGCAGGCCTACTTGTTGTTCCTAGAGTATTTAAAAGTAGAATGGGAGGGAGAGCCTTCAGTTTTCAGGCCCCTCTTCTGTGGAACCAGCTTCCAGTTTGGATTCGGGAGACAGACACTATCTCTACTTTTAAGATTAGGCTTAAAACTTTCCTTTTTGCTAAAGCATATAGTTAGGGCTGGACCAGGTGACCCTGAATCCTCCCTTAGTTATGCTGCAATAGATGTAGGCTGCCGGGGGATTCCCATGATGCATTGAGTTTTTCCTTTCCAGTCACCTTTCTCACTCACTATGTGTTAATAGACCTCTTTGCATTGAATCATATCTGTTATTAACCTCTGTCTCTCTTCCACAGCATGTCTTTTATCCTGTCTTCCTTCTCTCACCCCAACCAATCACAGCAGATGGCCCCGCCCCTCCCTGAGCCTGGTTCTGCCGGAGGTTTCTTCCTGTTAAAAGGGAGTTTTTCCTTCCCACTGTCGCCAAAGTGCTGCTCATAGGGGGTCATATGATTGTTGGGCTTTTCTCTGTATCTATGAAGCGCCTTGAGGCGACATTTGTTGTGATTTGGCGCTATATAAATAAAATTGAATTGAATTGAATTGAATTGAAAATAAGTAATCAGTAAAGTAACGGGATTACTTTTTGGGGGAAGTAATCAGTAATTAGTTACTGATTACTTTTTTCAAGTAACTTGACCAACACTGCTTGTGACTAATGTTTGCTTTGCTACTGCAGTTTACAGTTGTGCTGTATATGTCTGTACGCCCCCCCCCCCCCCCCCCCCCACACCCCCAACCCTGTTTTGAATCAATAAAATGTTGATCACAAAAAAAAATAAAACAAGAAACACACCACGATGCAGACTAAGACATGGGGCTTTACACAGGGCTGTGATGAAGGAACACACACAGGAACAAGAGAGACTCTGGAAACATGAATACAAAATAACTCAAAATATTAGCGGAGCAGAACTCAACTCTAAAACATCCTAATAAAGCAAAGCGTCATAAACCTAAAGGAAAACTCAAACCCCAAACCATGACACAGTCTGGAATTTTGAAAAACTTTGGCTTATTCTAAGTCATCTTCTCTGGCCATGGTTCTGAACACTTACACTGTGCGCTCAACAGTTTCACCACCTCTCAAAACTCCACAGTTAACATCAACGTCCCTCAAACTGACCGTCGTTTGCAAGGCGGCGTGTCAGTCAAGGAGACGAGATACCCACTCATGCAGCTGTGCATCACGTGAACGTGTACACTAGCTGCACAGGGGCTCAGAGGAAAGCACTCCAAGGGATCATTAACACCGCCCAAAAGATCACTGGCTGCCCTCTCCCCACACCGGAGGTTCTACACAACATCCACTGTTTTAAAAAGGCCCAAAACATCATAAAAGACACCTCACATCCTGGCCACTCCCTGTTTGAACTGTTGCCCTCAGGCAGACGGTACAGGGCAATCAGCGCAAGGACTAATAGACTCAAACACAGCTGTTATCCAACTGCAACAACACATCTGAATGCTACAAAAAAAATGTCCATCACGCCACTCGTGTTAATCTATGCACGGTCTGAAGCATGTATGTGGGAATGTATGTGAATGTTTTACTGTTACGTCTTATTAGTATTTTAAGTATTCTATCTATTTTATTTATTGAATTTTATTGTTTTATTTCTATTTTGATATCGCTAGGGATGATGCAATGATCGGGAACATTCTTAATTTCGTTGTACCTGTGACAATGACAATAAAGTTTCTGATTCTGAATGCTGAAATAATACAGAGCACACGCTGCCAGAGCAGCAGTGCTGTGCATCATTACCTGCTGACTTTCTTCGTAGCAGAGCTGTCTGGTTCCCTTTATTTGCTGTATCAGTTTCTCTTTGTGTTTCTCTAATTTAACCAGGGTCTCCTCCAGCTCTTTGCGGTCTGACCTCTGCTCCTGAAGTTCCAAGTTTTCCACTGCCACTGCGCTCTCCAGCTCCTACATCGCACACAAAGACACAGTTAAAATCTGCAGAACGATATAAATGCTGGGATGATGAAACATTCACACACACAAAGTGCAGGTGAAAAAACACAATTACGAAAATGCATCAGCCCAAGTTACTCTACAGAGCTTTTCCCTTTGCTTGGTTGGTTTTTGTTCTGGCACCAGAAATGTCAACACACTTCATAGAGAAGTCACCAAAATCTGAACATTTCAAGGACCAGGACGTTTGGCAATCTTGCGCTGAACACGTGTGTGTTTACAGCTTCATCACTAGTCCTACAGCATCATGACATCACATGAGAGCATCATGGGAAATGCAGTGATGGAAGGGTCCCAAACTGGAAACCTTACAGCCACACACATAAAAATGATATAGGTACTGTCCAAATTATCTCACAAATAACAGAAAATATGATTTCGACAAAAAGCACAGACACACACAGACACACAGATTCAAACACACACACCAGTGCTAGGTGCTGTGGTCTTCTTACTCTGATCTCGGCCGTCTTGGCAAGGATTCTCTCATCAGTCTCCATGATGTCGGTGTCCCTGGGAGATGACCAGCAAAGTAAACAGGAATGTTTAAGCAGGGATGAGAGAGAGCATTCGTTCTTCCAGTCTGCTTTTCCTTCATCGTGCCCTCCTTCCCATGATCCCTCTATTTTTTCCTGCTGTACTGCTGGCTCCTCCATTGCTGCCCCTCTCTAGCTGTCGCTACACTGCAGAGGAGGCGGAGCTCCCTCCGTTAACGTGTCAGCGCCTGCACGCACGTGTGTGTGTGCGCTGGGAAATGCACACAGGCAGACTGCACCAGCGTGGAAGATGAGTCAGACCAGAGGAGGGTAGAGCAGACTTGTGCATCAATGGAAGAACGCCCACTCCTGTACAAGTCTCCATCCTTCATCTTTTTCCTCCTCCTCGGTTTCCTGCCATACCACTGCTTCCTTCATATCCTTCTCTATACTCTCCCCCTCTCCATCACCGCTGGCCTCTGCAGTATGATCAGTTCATACACAACACACAGTGTGTGTGTGTGTGTGTGTGTGTGTGTGAGAGAGAGAGCCATCCATAAAAATCTATTTTTATGGATGGCAAAGCAGCAGTCTGCACAGGCAATCAATATCAATCAATATTCATTCTGCCCTACTTCATTAGCCAACCGCACTGGTGTTTTCATCAAATAGTTTCCAAGAGCACAAATACAACTATTCAAGCAAAACCAATGTTCTTGGGTGGAGGGGTACTCTGAGAATAGGTGCATTGCCGTTTTGTAGGTACTACTCTGATCCTCAGCTACCTCTCGTGTATTTCTGTGTAGTTACTCCTGAACAGCTACAGTTTCATGAATGATGGCTTTATCTCCCACATAGTTTGTGCACTTAATCAAAATAGAGCTAGAACGCACTGTAATGTGCAGTAAGTATGTACAGTTTGGATGCTGCTCCTCTACAAGCAGTTACAGGTAGAGTAAAACAGTTTATCAGCTGATAAAATGTCACCCTGTTTGGAGTAAATAACTTTACTTGGTGTGTCTGTGAAGGTTCTCGGTCATCCAGGTCATCGTAGTCAAAGGAGCTTGCAAAGAAAAGTGTCTGGACTTCTTTAAGTTGCTTGAAGACGTTTCACCTTCATCCGAGAAGCTTCTTCAGTTCTAAGGTCAAATGGTGGAGAGTCCCAGATATAAACCTAGTGGGAGTTTCCCCCCACAGAGGGACAAAAGGACCCCCTGATGATCCTCTAATCGCCTGAGCCAAGGTGTGGAACTGGGTGTGGGTCCCAATCAGCCAGAGTTTCGGGTGAGTTCATTGTGAAACCTGGCCCCACCCTATCATGTGAATTCCTGAGGTCAGATGGCCCAGGATGTGAGTGGGCGTTAAGGCATCTGGGGAGGGAACTCAAAACTGGATTATAGATGGCAGAGAGTTGGTGTCATAAACCACCGCCTCTGTTCAAAGATGGTCGCTCACATGTGAACATTGGCATCCTCGAAAGAGTGACCTTTGACCTTAAGATGCAGATGGACAGCTGAGTCTTGTCCTGTGGAGGTGGCTCTTCTGTGTTGTGCCATGCGCTTGTGAAGTGGCTGTTTGGTCTCTCCAATGTAGAGGTCTGGGCGTTCCTCGTTGCCGTACAGTGCAACGAGGAACGCGGTGGTTTACGACACCAACTCTCTGCCATCTATAATCCAGTTTTGAGTTCCCTCCCCAGACGCCTTAACGCCCACTCACATCCTGGGCCATCTGACCTCAGGAATTCACATGATAGGGTGGGGCCAGGTTTCACAATGAGCTCACCCGAAACTCTGGCTGATTGTGACCCACACCCAGTTTCACACCTTGGCTCAGGCGATTAGAGGATCATCAGGGGGTCCTTTTGTCCCTCTGTGGGGGGAAACTCCCACTAGGTTTATATCTGGGACTCTCCACCATTTGACCTTAGAACTGAAGAAGCTTCTCGGATGAGAGGTGAAACATCTTCAAGTAACTTAAAGAAGTCCAGACGCTTTTCTTTGCAAGCTCCTTTGTTCACTTGGTGTGGTTAGCATGTTCTGGGATTAGGTTAACCTGGAGCTCCTTTTCTCTCAGCTCAAGCTAAGATTTAGTAACTGATTTGTGCTTTTTTGATTACTTTGAATCACCCGTGTTGCCGTCTGACCAGAATGAAAATAGCAGCCATTTCTGCAGAAAACAGCACATGCAGAGAAACAATGAGGTGATAACAGAAACGAGATAGGACCAGATCAGAGACACAGATGGAGGAGGGGAGATAAAGCCACAGCACAGTACTCTCACTGTTACCATCAGAGGCTTTCAGATGGTTCAGGCAAGTGCACGGAAAAAAGCAGAGGTGCTTTTATTAACAATAGTGCCATCCTGGAACATTTGCTCCCTTCATGTCAGCTACTCAGCTGCACCCACACTACATGTTGTGTCATGCTAATTATGTTCCCAACAACAACTATGTCATTTGACATTCTTGACATTCATAAGCATGTAGTGTGGTAGTGCTGTCCTGGATTTTCAGTGTACTGGTTATAGAGGACAAATCCTTTTTTCTAGCTTTGCTACTCTAAGCAGTCACGCATCATCACAGTGACACCCCGGGAAGTGAAAGGAAGCTTCTAACGTTGTTTCCTTCCACTTAAAACACTTTAATTGTTTTGAAACATGATTTAATTTCTTTTTCATTGCTCACCCCTGCTGCCAACCAATTAGTCGACTAATCAGATCATCATCCATTGGACCTAAAACGTACAGCTTATTGCACCAGCAGCATCTGCTCTTATATAACTATCATTAGCTTACAGCTTTAAGTGTTTAAGGTATGTGCTAACTAAAAATAAAGACAAGATGATAGTTTATTAAACTTTAATGAAATTTGCAGATTGTTTCAGTGAAGTTTAATAAACTCCTTGCTATCTAAAATATAACAGGACACCGGAGTAAATTCTCGAGCATCTCACACTTCTGATAATCAGCTGTCTGCTTGAAGTTTATTCAGCTGTGTAAAAACTATAACTTTAATCTCAGCCAAACCGATTTACTCAGGAACAAATAAAATACTAAAAAAAGTCAAACAATAAAATTTTTAAGTTATCTAAGTGACTTATATATCATGTTTAACCTGAGTAGCGAAAGACGGCGGTGGGTTTGAAAACGATTAGCGGGAGTCCGGTGTTCTCACGGCTCTAGTTAGCCTAGCCCCCGGCTAGCTATCGAGCTAGTGGGTAACAGACGTCTCCGAAAACGTCGGAGCGCTTTTGAAAATATGTGGTGTCTTGATAAACTGAGCAGATATTTGAGGTTTACACAGCTACATTCTCGCCTGAAAATATGTTAAACGTTTATTTTGTGACCCAGAAAGAATAATAAGAGTAATATTAAAACTAACTAGCTGCCGCCATTGTTGGAAACTGAGCTGGGCTGCGCTATGAATTCTGGGACACAGCTTCTTCTTCTTCGGGGTTTAACGGCAGCTGGCATCCTTGTACATGCAGTGCTGCCATCTTCTGTTTCAGTCCGTTATTACACTCTTAAATCCTACTACTTATTCCTGCGTCTTTTGTGATCTTACAAAGCTTCAAACGACGCGTCGACTATTAAATCAGTCGTCGACGATTCTGATAGTCGACGTAATCGTGACTAGTCGACTAATCGTGGCAGCCCTATGTACAGCTATCCTCTATCTACACACACACACATCTATCTTTGTGCTGCTGTCCATGACTGTCTATCTAATATTCACACACATTCATATTCTGATAGATGCATGGAGAGTAATGTGGGCATAGTAGGTTGCGTAAAGATGAGCGAGTTCGGAGTGGAAGAACTTGCACAGTGAGAAGAATGAGCGCTCATCTCAACCCGACAGACCACCTTTGGTATGAATGTGGGCCTGGCCTTCATCACTGTCTGATCTCAGTTAGAAACATTTTTAAAAGAATGGACAAAAATTCCCACACACTCCTAAACCTTGTAGAAAGCTTTCCCAGAAGAGTAGAAACTGTTATAGCAGCAACCCTATGGATTAAGAATGGGATGTCACTCAAGTTCATGTGTGTGTGAAGGCAGACGAGTGAATACTTTTGTGTTTTAACTGAGATGTTAACAATTTAAACATAACCATATTTTTAAAAAAGGGGCTTTATATACCCATTTGATAAATAAGTAGGGCTGGGTATCATCACTGATTTCTAGAATCGATTTGATTCCAATTCACAAGGCCCTGATTCGATTCGATCCACGATTTGATTCGATTCGGGGAAATTTTTGCCTCAGACAAATATTATAATTCTGATCACGCATCAGTACATTTCCATATTTTTATATATATAAAAAGAAAGCTGACACTTGCAAGACTTGATCCAAGGTGTAAACATCACAGCAGAGGCCTTTGTGTCAAAGTAACTGAGGATAAAACACAGAAAAACACGAAGGAGATTTTCCTGGCCTGGGATTTTGAAACAGATGATCTTAAAAATATTCTGCAGTAGATCAAAAATGAAGAATCACCATATGAACATTACCTGATGCTGCTGAAGTGAAGCAGAGCAAAGTTACAGAGGTTTTATTAGAGACACAACCAAGCGTTTTGCAATTTTGCATAATTTTAAAAAGTTTAAATTTGTTCAGAAGCCTGTTCAGCAGCAGAAATGAGGCTTTCTTGTTGGAAGTAAGTAAAAGGAAAAAACAGCGGCCCACAGCGCTGTAAACAATGGTAGACTGGTGCATAATAAGCAAGAGAATAATGCAGAAAACAGATTTTTAGACGGGAAACTGTTCTTGAAGTACAGAGAGAGAGAGAGAGAGAGAGCTGTGCATGAAGTGTGATTTTATCCTGGTGGAAGCAAAACAGGAAAAGTCAGAGTGAATTCATGACGATGTTTACGTGAAGCATAGTTTGGATCTTCTTTTGCTGCTGGTTCAGTCAATATTGGAGAGAGATAAAACCTGCAGCTTCAGAATCAGCGCAAAGCGCGGAGCCGCCGACCAATCAGAATCAGCTCGCGGTTTGTGTTTACGTCTTAGTGCAGAATCCGTGTTCCCGCTCTCCTTTACTGTTTTAGCTGTTTGGTGGTTGTTGAAATTTTGTGAGGTTTAACCTGAGGACAAAATAAATTTATATTTAAAAATCGATTCAGGATTTTAATGAATGATATCACGTTATTCAAGCTAGAATCGATTATAATCGATAAATAGATAATCCAAACCCTACTCGTAAGTGTTGCAGTTGCTGTTTTATGTGGATTCAAACACACAATTGTGAATATGTCAAAATTAGATATAAATTAGTTTACAGTTGTTGATAAAAAAAAACACGTTGCAAAAAAAAATCGAAATCTTTTTATTCTCAATCTTAATCTGCTGCTAAAACTATTACAATGCTGTTGTTGTAGCGACTACCAGCTACTAGAAAACTGATGAGTTGCATTAGTGGGTTATTTATCACCAGGAACATTAAATTAGAATAATTAATTTCACTTTGATCTGCCAAAGTCGCCTCCACACCCCGCTCCGCTTTCACATATGCAAAAACAAAAAGCATTTCTCATCACGTGTTAGCTTTTTCACATTCTGTACATCTGGGTAAGTATGTCAGGACATGCCATATACATACTTACAGTTATGTATATAATATTATAAAAGCCTACTACAAACTACTTGCCTAAGGACTGGAGAATATGTGTCAGCCTTCTGGAGTCTACATTAAAATGAGCACTGAGCGCAGAGAGTGTGTTGCTGTTTTACCCTCCATCCTTGGGGGCTCTCGCTCGCAGCGTCCTCCGACACTCCACAATAAACCGCATCATTGCTGCAGCAGCAGTGTTACTGGCCGAGCGTCAGCCCAGCCTCCTCACCCCTTGACTGAGCGCTCACTCCTGCGTCAGCAGCAGACACTGACAAGGAAATAAACAGGATTTCCGGACCGACTTTTCAAAATAAGACTAGGCCGTTACAAACCTGCGCTGGCGTCTGGCTGCCATGACTGTCCTCCCAAGCGGCCCACCTATTGTACTGATTCCAGTTCATGCTTTCTGACCCTGACCCACAGCTGTGGACAGTTACGAAACGTCTCTCATATGAGAATTTTTCTTTAGTCTTGTTGGGTCCACAGAAGTCTCCACGGTGGTTTAAGCAGGGAGGGGGGGGGCTTACTGGGCTCAAGTCCGGGTTGTTTTTTCAAAAGCCCGGGATCTTTTAGAGTGTAATTTTTTTATAGTTAGATGCCTGACTGACAACTGTATAAAACAAAAACTACACACAATATTTGAAGCACACTGTGGGAATTTACGACTGTGCGTAAATCCCCCCTAATATTGGTATGATCCGAGCTCAGACACTAAGCGACTGAGCGAGGGGGCGGGGGGAGCTGCTGCCTGCAGTGCGCTGTTGGAGAAACGCAGCCAGGCAGACAGAGGAGAGCTGTAGTGATGGTAA